>NW_027479698.1:0-77127 GCF_051014685.1 Ptiloglossa arizonensis
AGATATGGGAGTTTGAAGCCAACAAATGGTTGAGAAGGCAAAAAATTTTTCGCAATTCTGCTGCTCCAAACGCTTAACCAGAATGGCCTAGGGAAAAAATACACATACCGTTGTAATCGGGCGAGTTTCTACTTTCAGATGCAATTGGAATTTTTGGGTTAGGTCAATCCGTTCGCGAGATATGGGAGTTTGAAGCCAAGAAATGGTTGAGAAGGCAAAAAATTTTTCGCAATTCTGCTGCTCCAAACGCTTAACCAGAATGGCCTAGGGAAAAAATACACATACCGTTGTAATCGGGCGAGTTTCTACTTTCAGATGCAACAGGAATTTTTGGGTTAGGTCAATCCGTTCGCGAGATATGGGAGTTTGAAGCTAAGAAATGGTTGAGAGGACAACAAATTTTTCGCACTTCTGCTGCTCCAAACGCTTAACCAGAATGGTCTAGGGAAAAATACACATACCGTTGTAATCAGGCGAGTTTCTGCTTTCAGATGCAATTGGAATTTTTGGGTTAGGTCAATCCGTTCGCGAGATATGGGAGTTTGAAGCCAACAAATGGTTGAGAAGGCAAAAAATTTTTCGCAATTCTGCTGCTCCAAACGCTTAACCAGAATGGCCTAGGGAAAAAATACACATACCGTTGCAATCGGCGAGTTTCTACTTTCAGATGCAATTGGAATTTTTGGGTTAGGTCAATCCGTTCGCGAGATATGGGAGTTTGAAGCCAAGAAATGGTTGAGAAGGCAAAAAATTTTTCGCAATTCTGCTGCTCCAAACGCTTAACCAGAATGGCCTAGGGAAAAAATACACATACCGTTGTAATCGGGCGAGTTTCTACTTTCAGATGCAACAGGAATTTTTGGGTTAGGTCAATCCGTTCGCGAGATATGGGAGTTTGAAGCTAAGAAATGGTTGAGAAGACAACAAATTTTTCGCACTTCTGCTGCTCCAAACGCTTAACCAGAATGGCCTAGGAAAAAATACACATACCGTTGTAATCGGGCGAGATTCGACTTTCAGATGCAATAGGAATTTTTGGGTTAGGTCAATCCGTTCGCGAGATATGGGTGTTTGAAGCTAAGAAATGGTTGAGAAGACAACAAATTTTTCGCACTTCTGCTGCTCCAAACGCTTAACCAGAATGGCCTAGGGAAAAAATACACATACCGTTGTAATCGGGCGAGTTTCTGCTTTCAGATGCAATTGGAATTTTTGGGTTAGGTCAATCCGTTCGCGAGATATGGGAGTTTGAAGCCAAGAAATGGTTGAGAAGGCAAAAAATTTTTCGCAATTCTGCTGCTCCAAACGCTTAACCAGAATTGCCTAAGGAAAAAATACACATACCGCTGTAATCGGGCGAGTTTCTACTTTCAGATGCAATAGGAATATTTGGCTTAGGTCAATCCGTTCGCGAGATATGGGAGTTTGAAGCCAAGAAATGGTTGAGAAGGCAAAAAATTTTCGCAATTCTTCTGCTCCAAACGCTTAACAGGAATGGCCTAGGGAAAAAATACACATACCGTTGTAATCGGGCGAGTTTCTACTTTCAGATTCAACAGGAATTTTTGGGTTAGGTCAATCCGTTCGCGAGATATGGGAGTTTGAAGCCAAGAAATGGTTGAGAAGGCAAAAAATTTTTCGCAATTCTGCTGCTCCAAACGCTTAACCAGAATGGCCTAGGGAAAAAATACACATACCGTTGTAATCGGGCGAGTTTCTACTTTCAGATGCAACAGGAATTTTTGGGTTAGGTCAATCCGTTCGCGAGATATGGGAGTTTGAAGCTAAGAAATGGTTGAGAAGACAACAAATTTTTCGCACTTCTGCTGCTCCAAACGCTTAACCAGAATGGCCTAGGCAAAAAATACACATACCGTTGTAATCGGGCGAGTTTCTACTTTCAGACGCAACAGGAATTTTTGGGTTAGGTCAATCCATTCGCGAGATATGGGAGTTTGAAACCAAGAAATGGTCGAGAAGGCAAAAAATTTTTCGCAATTCTGCTGCTCCAAACGCTTAACCAGAATGGCCTAGGGAAAAAATACACATACCGTTGTAATCGGGCGAGTTTCTACTTTCAGATGCAACAGGAATTTTTGGGTTAGGTCAATCCGTTCGCGAGATATGGGAGTTTGAAGCCAACAAATGGTTGAGAAGGCAGAAAATTTTTCGCAATTCTGCTGCTCCAAACGCTTAACCAGAATGGCCTAGGGAAAAAATACACATACCGTTGTAATCGGGCGAGATTCGACTTTCAGATGCAATAGGAATTTTTGGGTTAGGTCAATCCGTTCGCGAGATATGGGAGTTTGAAGCTAAGAAATGGTTGAGAAGACAACAAATTTTTCGCACTTCTGCTGCTCCAAACGCTTAACCAGAATGGCCTAGGGAAAAAATACACATACCGTTGTAATCGGGCGAGTTTCTGCTTTCAGATGCAATTGGAATTTTTGGGTTAGGTCAATCCGTTCGCGAGATATGGGAGTTTGAAGCCAAGAAATGGTTGAGAAGGCAAAAAATTTTTCGCAATTCTGCTGCTCCAAACGCTTAACCAGAATTGCCTAAGGAAAAAATACACATACCGCTGTAATCGGGCGAGTTTCTACTTTCAGATGCAATAGGAATATTTGGGTTAGGTCAATCCGTTCGCGAGATATGGGAGTTTGAAGCCAAGAAATGGTTGAGAAGGCAAAAAATTTTTCGCAATTCTTCTGCTCCAAACGCTTAACAGGAATGGCCTAGGGAAGAAATACACATACTGTTGTAATCGGGCGAGTTTCTACTTTCAGATGCAACAGGAATTTTTGGGTTAGGTCAATCCGTTCGCGAGATATGGGAGTTTGAAGCCAAGAAATGGTTGAGAAGGCAAAAAATTTTTCGCAATTCTGCTGCTCCAAACGCTTAACCAGAATGTCCTAGGGAAAAAATACACATACCGTTGTAACCGGGCGAGTTTCTACTTTCAGACGCAATAGGAATTTTTGGGTTAGGTCAATCCTTTCGCGAGATATGGGAGTTTGAAGCTAAGAAATGGTTGAGAATACAACAAATTTTTCGCACTTCTGCTGCTCCAAACGCTCAACCAGAATGGCCTAGGAAAAAAATACACATACCGTTGTAATCGGGCGAGTTTCTACTTTCAGATGCAATAGGAATTTCTTGGGTTAGGTCAATCCGATCGCGAGATATGGGAGTTTGAAGCCAAGAAATGGTTGAGAAGTCAAAAAATTTTTCGCAATTCGGCTGCTCCAAACGCTTAACCAGAATGGCCTAGGGAAAAAATACACATATCGTTGTAATCGGGCGAGTTTCTACTTTCAGATGCAATTGGAATTTTTGGGTTAGGTCAATCCGTTCGCGAGATATGGGAGTTTGAAGCCAAGAAATGGTTGAGAAGGCAAAAAATTTTTCGCAATTCTGCTGCTCCAAACGCTTAACCAGAATTGCCTAGGGAAAAAATACACATACCGCTGTAATCGGGCGAGCTTCTACTTTCAGATGCAATAGGAATTTTTGGGTTAGGTCAATCCGTTCGCGAGATATGGGAGTTTGAAGCCAAGAAATGGTTGAGAAGGCAAAAAATTTTTCGCATTTCTGCTGCTCCAAACGCTTAACCAGAATGGGCTAAGGAAAAAATACACATACCGCTGTAATCGGGCGAGTTTCTACTTTCAGACACAACAGGAATTTTTGGGTTAGGTCAATCCGTTCGAGAGATATGGGAGTTTGAAGCCAAGAAATGGTTGAGAAGACAACAAATTTTTCGCAATTCTGCTGCTCCAAACGCTCAACCAGAATGGCCTAGGGAAAAAATACACATACCGCTGTAATCGGGCTAGTTTCTACTTTCAGATGCAATAGGACTTCTTGGGTTAGGTCAATCCGTTCGCGAGATATGGGAGTTTGAAGCCAAGAAATGGTTGAGAAGGCAATAAATTTTTCGCAATTCTGCTGCTCCAAACGCTTAACCAGAATGGCCTAGGGAAAAAATACACATACCGCTGTAATCGGGCGAGTTTCTACTTTCAGATGCAATAGGAATTTTTGGGTTAGGTCAATCCGTTCGCTAGATATGGGAGTTTGAAGCCAAGAAATGGTTGAGAAGGCAAAAAATTTTTCGCAATTCTGCTGCTCCAAACGCTTAACCAGAATGGCCTAAGGAAAAAATACACATTCCGTTGTAATCGGGCGAGTTTCTAATTTCAGATGCAATAGGAATTTTTGGGTTAGGTCAATCCGTTCGCGAGATATGGGAGTTTGAAGCTAAGAAATGGTTGAGAAGACAACAAATTTTTCGCAATTCTGCTGCTCCAAACGCTTAACCAGAATGGGCTAAGGAAAAGATACACATACCGCTGTAATCGGGCGAGTTTCTACTTTCAGACACAACAGGAATTTTTGGGTTAGGTCTATCCGTTCGCGAGATATGGGAGTTTGAAGCCAAGAAATGGTTGAGAAGGCAAAAAATTTTTCGCAATTCTGCGGCTCCAAACGCTTAACCAGAATGGCCTAGGGAAAAAATACACATACCGTTGTAATCGGGCGAGTTTCTACTTTCAGACGCAACAGGAATTTTTGGGTTAGGACAATTCGTTCGCGAGATATGGGAGTTTGAAGCCAAGATATGGTTGAGAAGGCAGAAAATTTTTCGCAATTCTGCTGCTCCAAACGCTTAACCAGAATGGCCTAGGGAAAAAATACACATACCGCTGTAATCGGGCGAGTTTCTACTTTCAGATGCAACAGGAATTTTTGGGTTAGGTCAATCCGTTCGCGAGATATGGGAGTTTGAAGCCAAGAAATGGTTGAGAAGGCAAAAAATTTTTCGCAATTCTGCTGCTCCAAACGCTTAACCAGAATGTCCTAGGGAAAAAATACACATACCGTTGTAATCGGGCGAGTTTCTACTTTCAGATGCAATAGGAATTTTTGGGTTAGGTCAATCCTTTCGCGAGATATGGGAGTTTGAAGCTAAGAAATGGTTGAGAATACAACAAATTTTTCGCACTTCTGCTGCTCCAAACGCTCAACCAGAATGGCCTAGGAAAAAAATACACATACCGTTGTAATCGGGCGAGTTTCTACTTTCAGATGCAATAGGAATTTTTTGGGTTAGGTCAATCCGATCGCGAGATATGGGAGTTTGAAGCCAAGAAATGGTTGAGAAGTCAAAAAATTTTTCGCAATTCGGCTGCTCCAAACGCTTAACCAGAATGGCCTAGGGAAAAAATACACATATCGTTGTAATCGGGCGAGTTTCTACTTTCAGATGCAATTGGAATTTTTGGGTTAGGTCAATCCGTTCGCGAGATATGGGAGTTTGAAGCCAAGAAATGGTTGAGAAGGCAAAAAATTTTTCGCAATTCTGCTGCTCCAAACGCTTAACCAGAATTGCCTAGGGAAAAAATACACATACCGCTGTAATCGGGCGAGCTTCTACTTTCAGATGCAATAGGAATTTTTGGGTTAGGTCAATCCGTTCGCGAGATATGGGAGTTTGAAGCCAAGAAATGGTTGAGAAGGCAAAAAATTTTTCGCAATTCTTCTGCTCCAAACGCTTAACAGGAATGGCATAGGGAAAAAACACACATACCGTTGTAATCGGGCTAGTTTCTACTTTCAGATGCAATAGGACTTCTTGGGTTAGGTCAATCCGTTCGCGAGATATGGGAGTTTGAAGCCAAGAAATGGTTGAGAAGGCAAAAAATTTTTCGCAATTCTGCTGCTCCAAACGCTTAACCAGAATGGCCTAGGGAAAAAATACACATACCGTTGTAATCGGGCGAGTTTCTAATTTCAGATGCAATAGGAATTTTTGGGTTAGGTCAATCCGTTCGCGAGATATGGGAGTTTGAAGCCAAGAAATGGTTGAGAAGGCAATAAATTTTTCGCAATTCTGCTGCTCCAAACGCTTAACCAGAATGGCCTAGGGAAAAAATACACATACCGCTGTAATCGGGCGAGTTTCTACTTTCAGATGCAATAGGAATTTTTGGGTTAGGTCAATCCGTTCGCTAGATATGGGAGTTTGAAGCCAAGAAATGGTTGAGAAGGCAAAAAATTTTTCGCAATTCTGCTGCTCCAAACGCTTAACCAGAATGGCCTAAGGAAAAAATACACATTCCGTTGTAATCGGGCGAGTTTCTAATTTCAGATGCAATAGGAATTTTTGGGTTAGGTCAATCCGTTCGCGAGATATGGGAGTTTGAAGCTAAGAAATGGTTGAGAAGACAACAAATTTTTCGCAATTCTGCTGCTCCAAACGCTTAACCAGAATGGGCTAAGGAAAAGATACACATACCGCTGTAATCGGGCGAGTTTCTACTTTCAGACACAACAGGAATTTTTGGGTTAGGTCTATCCGTTCGCGAGATATGGGAGTTTGAAGCCAAGAAATGGTTGAGAAGGCAAAAAATTTTTCGCAATTCTGCGGCTCCAAACGCTTAACCAGAATGGCCTAGGGAAAAAATACACATACCGTTGTAATCGGGCGAGTTTCTACTTTCAGACGCAACAGGAATTTTTGGGTTAGGACAATTCGTTCGCGAGATATGGGAGTTTGAAGCCAAGATATGGTTGAGAAGGCAGAAAATTTTTCGCAATTCTGCTGCTCCAAACGCTTAACCAGAATGGCCTAGGGAAAAAATACACATACCGCTGTAATCGGGCGAGTTTCTACTTTCAGATGCAACAGGAATTTTTGGGTTAGGTCAATCCGTTCGCGAGATATGGGAGTTTGAAGCCAAGAAATGGTTGAGAAGGCAAAAAATTTTTCGCAATTCTGCTGCTCCAAACGCTTAACCAGAATGTCCTAGGGAAAAAATACACATACCGTTGTAATCGGGCGAGTTTCTACTTTCAGATGCAATAGGAATTTTTGGGTTAGGTCAATCCTTTCGCGAGATATGGGAGTTTGAAGCTAAGAAATGGTTGAGAATACAACAAATTTTTCGCACTTCTGCTGCTCCAAACGCTCAACCAGAATGGCCTAGGAAAAAAATACACATACCGTTGTAATCGGGCGAGTTTCTACTTTCAGATGCAATAGGAATTTTTTGGGTTAGGTCAATCCGATCGCGAGATATGGGAGTTTGAAGCCAAGAAATGGTTGAGAAGTCAAAAAATTTTTCGCAATTCGGCTGCTCCAAACGCTTAACCAGAATGGCCTAGGGAAAAAATACACATATCGTTGTAATCGGGCGAGTTTCTACTTTCAGATGCAATTGGAATTTTTGGGTTAGGTCAATCCGTTCGCGAGATATGGGAGTTTGAAGCCAAGAAATGGTTGAGAAGGCAAAAAATTTTTCGCAATTCTGCTGCTCCAAACGCTTAACCAGAATTGCCTAGGGAAAAAATACACATACCGCTGTAATCGGGCGAGCTTCTACTTTCAGATGCAATAGGAATTTTTGGGTTAGGTCAATCCGTTCGCGAGATATGGGAGTTTGAAGCCAAGAAATGGTTGAGAAGGCAAAAAATTTTTCGCAATTCTTCTGCTCCAAACGCTTAACAGGAATGGCATAGGGAAAAAACACACATACCGTTGTAATCGGGCTAGTTTCTACTTTCAGATGCAATAGGACTTCTTGGGTTAGGTCAATCCGTTCGCGAGATATGGGAGTTTGAAGCCAAGAAATGGTTGAGAAGGCAATAAATTTTTCGCAATTCTGCTGCTCCAAACGCTTAACCAGAATGGCCTAGGGAAAAAATACACATACCGCTGTAATCGGGCGAGTTTCTACTTTCAGATGCAATAGGAATTTTTGGGTTAGGTCAATCCGTTCGCTAGATATGGGAGTTTGAAGCCAAGAAATGGTTGAGAAGGCAAAAAATTTTTCGCAATTCTGCTGCTCCAAACGCTTAACCAGAATGGCCTAGGGAAAAAATACACATACCGTTGTAATCGGGCGAGTTTCTAATTTCAGATGCAATAGGAATTTTTGGGTTAGGTCAATCCGTTCGCGAGATATGGGAGTTTGAAGCTAAGAAATGGTTGAGAAGACAACAAATTTTTCGCAATTCTGCTGCTTCAAACGCTTAACCAGAATGGGCTAAGGAAAAGATACACATACCGCTGTAATCGGGCGAGTTTCTACTTTCAGACACAACAGGAATTTTTGGGTTAGGTCTATCCGTTCGCGAGATATGGGAGTTTGAAGCCAAGAAATGGTTGAGAAGGCAAAAAATTTTTCGCAATTCTGCGGCTCCAAACGCTTAACCAGAATGGCCTAGGGAAAAAATACACATACCGCTGTAATCGGGCGAGTTTCTACTTTCAGATGCAATAGGAATTTTTGGGTTAGGACAATCCGTTCGCGAGATATGGGAGTTTGAAGCCAAGAAATGGTTGAGAAGGCAAAAAATTTTTCGCAATTCTTCTGCTCCAAACGCTTAACAGGAATGGCATAGGGAAAAAACACACATACCGTTGTAATCGGGCGAGTTTCTACTTTCAGATGCAACAGGAATTTTTGGGTTATGTCAATCCGTTCGCGAGATATGGGAGTTTGAAGCCAAGAAATGGTTGAGAAGGCAAAAAATTTTTCGCAATTCTGCTGCTCCAAACGCTTAACCAGAATGACCTAGGGAAAAAATACACATACCGCTGTAATCGGGCGAGTTTCTACTTTCAGACACAACAGGAATTTTGGGGTTAGGTCAATCCGTTCGAGAGATATGGGAGTTTGAAGCCAAGAAATGGTTGAGAAGACAACAAATTTTTCGCAAATCTGCTGCTCCAAACGCTTAACCAGAATGGCCTAGGGAAAAAATACACATACCGCTGTAATCGGGCTAGTTTCTACTTTCAGATGCAATAGGACTTCTTGGGTTAGGTCAATCCGTTCGCGAGATATGGGAGTTTGAAGCCAAGAAATGGTTGAGAAGGCAATAAATTTTTCGCAATTCTGCTGCTCCAAACGCTTAACCAGAATGGCCTAGGGAAAAAATACACATACCGCTGTAATCGGGCGAGTTTCTACTTTCAGATGCAATAGGAATTTTTGGGTTAGGTCAATCCGTTCGCTAGATATGGGAGTTTGAAGCCAAGAAATGGTTGAGAAGGCAAAAAATTTTTCGCAATTCTGCTGCTCCAAACGCTTAACCAGAATGGCCTAAGGAAAAAATACACATTCCGTTGTAATCGGGCGAGTTTCTAATTTCAGATGCAATAGGAATTTTTGGGTTAGGTCAATCCGTTCGCGAGATATGGGAGTTTGAAGCTAAGAAATGGTTGAGAAGACAACAAATTTTTCGCAATTCTGCTGCTCCAAACGCTTAACCAGAATGGGCTAAGGAAAAGATACACATACCGCTGTAATCGGGCGAGTTTCTACTTTCAGACACAACAGGAATTTTTGGGTTAGGTCTATCCGTTCGCGAGATATGGGAGTTTGAAGCCAAGAAATGGTTGAGAAGGCAAAAAATTTTTCGCAATTCTGCGGCTCCAAACGCTTAACCAGAATGGCCTAGGGAAAAAATACACATACCGTTGTAATCGGGCGAGTTTCTACTTTCAGACGCAACAGGAATTTTTGGGTTAGGACAATTCGTTCGCGAGATATGGGAGTTTGAAGCCAAGATATGGTTGAGAAGGCAGAAAATTTTTCGCAATTCTGCTGCTCCAAACGCTTAACCAGAATGGCCTAGGGAAAAAATACACATACCGCTGTAATCGGGCGAGTTTCTACTTTCAGATGCAACAGGAATTTTTGGGTTAGGTCAATCCGTTCGCGAGATATGGGAGTTTGAAGCTAAGAAATGGTTGAGAAGACAACAAATTTGACGCACTTCTGCTGCTCCAAACGCTTAACCAGAATTGACTAAGGAAAAGATACACATACCGCTGTAATCGGGCGAGTTTCTACTTTCAGATGCAATAGGAATTTTTGGGTTAGGTCAATCCGTTCGCGAGATATGGGAGTTTGAAGCCAAGAAATGGTTGAGAAGGTAAAAATTTTTCGCAATTCTTCTGCTCCAAACGCTTAACAGGAATGGCCTAGGGAAAAAATACACATACCGTTGTAATCGGGCGAGTTTCTACTTTCAGATGCAATAGGAATTTTTGGGTTAGGTCAATCCTTTCGCGAGATATGGGAGTTTGAAGCTAAGAAATGGTTGAGAATACAACAAATTTTTCGCACTTCTGCTGCTCCAAACGCTCAACCAGAATGGCCTAGGGAAAAAATACACATACCGCTGTAATCGGGCGAGTTTCTACTTTCAGACACAACAGGAATTTTTGGGTTAGGTCTATCCGTTCGCGAGATATGGGAGTTTGAAGCCAAGAAATGGTTGAGAAGGCAAAAAATTTTTCGCAATTCTGCGGCTCCAAACGCTTAACCAGAATGGCCTAGGGAAAAAATACACATACCGTTGTAATCGGGCGAGTTTCTACTTTCAGACGCAACAGGAATTTTTGGGTTAGGACAATTCGTTCGCGAGATATGGGAGTTTGAAGCCAAGATATGGTTGAGAAGGCAGAAAATTTTTCGCAATTCTGCTGCTCCAAACGCTTAACCAGAATGGCCTAGGGAAAAAATACACATACCGCTGTAATCGGGCGAGTTTCTACTTTCAGATGCAACAGGAATTTTTGGGTTAGGTCAATCCGTTCGCGAGATATGGGAGTTTGAAGCCAAGAAATGGTTGAGAAGGCAAAAAATTTTTCGCAATTCTGCTGCTCCAAACGCTTAACCAGAATGTCCTAGGGAAAAAATACACATACCGTTGTAATCGGGCGAGTTTCTACTTTCAGATGCAATAGGAATTTTTGGGTTAGGTCAATCCTTTCGCGAGATATGGGAGTTTGAAGCTAAGAAATGGTTGAGAATACAACAAATTTTTCGCACTTCTGCTGCTCCAAACGCTCAACCAGAATGGCCTAGGAAAAAAATACACATACCGTTGTAATCGGGCGAGTTTCTACTTTCAGATGCAATTGGAATTTTTGGGTTAGGTCAATCCGTTCGCGAGATATGGGAGTTTGAAGCCAAGAAATGGTTGAGAAGGCAAAAAATTTTTCGCAATTCTGCTGCTCCAAACGCTTAACCAGAATTGCCTAGGGAAAAAATACACATACCGCTGTAATCGGGCGAGCTTCTACTTTCAGATGCAACAGGAATTTTTGGGTTAGGTCAATCCGTTCGCGAGATATGGGAGTTTGAAGCCAAGAAATGGTTGAGAAGGCAAAAAATTTTTCGCAATTCTTCTGCTCCAAACGCTTAACAGGAATGGCATAGGGAAAAAACACACATACCGTTGTAATCGGGCTAGTTTCTACTTTCAGATGCAATAGGACTTCTTGGGTTAGGTCAATCCGTTCGCGAGATATGGGAGTTTGAAGCCAAGAAATGGTTGAGAAGGCAATAAATTTTTCGCAATTCTGCTGCTCCAAACGCTTAACCAGAATGGCCTAGGGAAAAAATACACATACCGCTGTAATCGGGCGAGTTTCTACTTTCAGATGCAATAGGAATTTTTGGGTTAGGTCAATCCGTTCGCTAGATATGGGAGTTTGAAGCCAAGAAATGGTTGAGAAGGCAAAAAATTTTTCGCAATTCTGCTGCTCCAAACGCTTAACCAGAATGACCTAGGGAAAAAATACACATACCGCTGTAATCGGGCGAGTTTCTACTTTCAGACACAACAGGAATTTTGGGGTTAGGTCAATCCGTTCGAGAGATATGGGAGTTTGAAGCCAAGAAATGGTTGAGAAGACAACAAATTTTTCGCAAATCTGCTGCTCCAAACGCTTAACCAGAATGGCCTAGGGAAAAAATACACATACCGCTGTAATCGGGCTAGTTTCTACTTTCAGATGCAATAGGACTTCTTGGGTTAGGTCAATCCGTTCGCGAGATATGGGAGTTTGAAGCCAAGAAATGGTTGAGAAGGCAATAAATTTTTCGCAATTCTGCTGCTCCAAACGCTTAACCAGAATGGCCTAGGGAAAAAATACACATACCGCTGTAATCGGGCGAGTTTCTACTTTCAGATGCAATAGGAATTTTTGGGTTAGGTCAATCCGTTCGCTAGATATGGGAGTTTGAAGCCAAGAAATGGTTGAGAAGGCAAAAAATTTTTCGCAATTCTGCTGCTCCAAACGCTTAACCAGAATGGCCTAAGGAAAAAATACACATTCCGTTGTAATCGGGCGAGTTTCTAATTTCAGATGCAATAGGAATTTTTGGGTTAGGTCAATCCGTTCGCGAGATATGGGAGTTTGAAGCTAAGAAATGGTTGAGAAGACAACAAATTTTTCGCAATTCTGCTGCTCCAAACGCTTAACCAGAATGGGCTAAGGAAAAGATACACATACCGCTGTAATCGGGCGAGTTTCTACTTTCAGACACAACAGGAATTTTTGGGTTAGGTCTATCCGTTCGCGAGATATGGGAGTTTGAAGCCAAGAAATGGTTGAGAAGGCAAAAAATTTTTCGCAATTCTGCGGCTCCAAACGCTTAACCAGAATGGCCTAGGGAAAAAATACACATACCGTTGTAATCGGGCGAGTTTCTACTTTCAGACGCAACAGGAATTTTTGGGTTAGGACAATTCGTTCGCGAGATATGGGAGTTTGAAGCCAAGATATGGTTGAGAAGGCAGAAAATTTTTCGCAATTCTGCTGCTCCAAACGCTTAACCAGAATGGCCTAGGGAAAAAATACACACACCGCTGTAATCGGGCGAGTTTCTACTTTCAGATGCAACAGGAATTTTTGGGTTAGGTCAATCCGTTCGCGAGATATGGGAGTTTGAAGCTAAGAAATGGTTGAGAAGACAACAAATTTGACGCACTTCTGCTGCTCCAAACGCTTAACCAGAATTGACTAAGGAAAAGATACACATACCGCTGTAATCGGGCGAGTTTCTACTTTCAGATGCAATAGGAATTTTTGGGTTAGGTCAATCCGTTCGCGAGATATGGGAGTTTGAAGCCAAGAAATGGTTGAGAAGGTAAAAATTTTTCGCAATTCTTCTGCTCCAAACGCTTAACAGGAATGGCCTAGGGAAAAAATACACATACCGTTGTAATCGGGCGAGTTTCTACTTTCAGATGCAATAGGAATTTTTGGGTTAGGTCAATCCTTTCGCGAGATATGGGAGTTTGAAGCTAAGAAATGGTTGAGAATACAACAAATTTTTCGCACTTCTGCTGCTCCAAACGCTCAACCAGAATGGCCTAGGGAAAAAATACACATACCGTTGTAATCGGGCGAGTTTCTACTTTCAGATGCAACAGGAATTTTTGGGTTAGGTCAATCCGTTCGCGAGATATGGGAGTTTGAAGCTAAGAAATGGTTGAGAAGACAACAAATTTTTCGCACTTCTGCTGCTCCAAACGCTTAACCAGAATGGTCTAGGGAAAAAATACACATACCGTTGTAATCGGGCGAGTTTCTGCTTTCAGATGCAATTGGAATTTTTGGGTTAGGTCAATCCGTTCGCGAGATATGGGAGTTTGAAGTCAAGAAATGGTTGAGAAGGCAGAAAATTTTTCGCAATTCTGCTGCTCCAAACGCTTAACCAGAATGGCCTAGGGAAAAAATACACATACCGCTGTAATCGGGCGAGTTTCTACTTTCAGATGCAATAGGAATTTTTGGGTTAGGTCAATCCGTTCGCGAGATATGGGAGTTTGAAGCCAAGAAATGGTTGAGAGGGCAAAAAATTTTTCGCAATTCGGCTGCCCCAAACGCTTAACAAGAATGGCCTAGGGAAAAAATACACATACCGTTGTAATCGGGCGAGTTTCTACTTTCAGATGCAACAGGAATTTTTGGGTTAGGTCAATCCGTTCGCGAGATATGGGAGTTTGAAGCTAAGAAATGGTTGAGAAGGCAACAAATTTGTCGCACTTCTGCTGCTCCAAACGCTTAACCAGAATGGTCTAGGGAAAAAATACACATACCTTTGTAATCGGGCGAGTTTCTACTTTCAGATGCAATTGGAATTTTTGGGTTAGGTCAATCCGTTCGCGAGATATGGGAGTTTGAAGCCAACAAATGGTTGAGAAGGCAAAAAATTTTTCGCAATTCTGCTGCTCCAAACGCTTAACTAGAATGGCCTAGGCAAAAAATACACATACCGTTGTAATCGGGCGAGTTTCTACTTTCAGATGCAACAGGAATTTTTGGGTCAGGTCAATCCGTTCGCGAGATATGGGAGTTTGAAGCTAAGAAATGGTTGAGAAGACAACAAATTTTTCGCACTTCTGCTGCTCCAAACGCTTAACCAGAATGGCCTAGGGAAAAAATACACATACCGTTGTAATCGGGCGAGATTCGACTTTCAGATGCAATAGGAATTTTTGGGTTAGGTCAATCCGTTCGCGAGATATGGGAGTTTGAAGCTAAGAAATGGTTGAGAAGACAACAAATTTTTCGCACTTCTGCTGCTCCAAACGCTTAACCAGAATGGCCTAGGGAAAAAATACACATACCGTTGTAATCGGGCGAGTTTCTGCTTTCAGATGCAATTGGAATTTTTGGGTTAGGTCAATCCGTTCGCGAGATATGGGAGTTTGAAGCCAAGAAATGGTTGAGAAGGCAAAAAATTTTTCGCAATTCTGCTGCTCCAAACGCTTAACCAGAATTGACTAAGGAAAAAATACACATACCGCTGTAATCGGGCGAGTTTCTACTTTCAGATGCAATAGGAATTTTTGGGTTAGGTCAATCCGTTCGCGAGATATGGGAGTTTGAAGCCAAGAAATGGTTGAGAAGGCAAAAAATTTTTCGCAATTCTTCTGCTCCGAACGCTTAACAGGAATGGCATAGGGAAAAAACACACATACCGTTGTAATCGGGCGAGTTTCTACTTTCAGATGCAACAGGAATTTTTGGGTTATGTCAATCCGTTCGCGAGATATGGGAGTTTGAAGCCAAGAAATGGTTGAGAAGGCAAAAAATTTTTCGCAATTCTGCTGCTCCAAACGCTTAACCAGAATGGCCTAGGGAAAAAATACACATACCGTTGTAATCGGGCGAGATTCGACTTTCAGATGCAATAGGAATTTTTGGGTTAGGTCAAACCGTTCGCGAGATATGGGAGTTTGAAGCCAAGAAATGGTTGAGAAGACAACAAATTTTTCGCACTTCTGCTGCTCCAAACGCTTAACCAGAATGGCCTAGGGAAAAAATACACATACCGTTGTAATCGGGCGAGATTCTGCTTTCAGATTCAATTGGAATTTTTGGGTTATGTCAATCCGTTCGCGAGATATGGGAGTTTGAAGCCAAGAAATGGTTGAGAAGGCAAAAAATTTTTCGCAATTCTGCTGCTCCAAACGCTTAACCAGAATTGACTAAGGAAAAAATACACATACCGCTGTAATCGGGCGAGTTTCTACTTTCAGATGCAATAGGAATTTTTGGGTTAGGTCAATCCGTTCGCGAGATATGGGAGTTTGAAGCCAAGAAATGGTTGAGGAGGTAAAAATTTTTCGCAATTCTTCTGCTCCAAACGCTTAACAGGAATGGCCTAGGCAAAAAATACACATACCGTTGTAATCGGGCGAGTTTCTACTTTCAGATGCAATAGGAATTTTTGGGTTAGGTCAATCCTTTCGCGAGATATGGGAGTTTCAAGCTAAGAAATGGTTGAGAATACAACAAATTTTTCGCACTTCTGCTGCTCCAAACGCTCAACCAGAATGGCCTAGGAAAAAAATACACATACCGTTGTAATCGGGCGAGTTTCTACTTTCAGATGCAATAGGAATTTTTTGGGTTAGGTCAATCCGTTCGCGAGATATGGGAGTTTGAAGCCAAGAAATGGTTGAGAAGTCAAAAAATTTTTCGCAATTCGGCTGCTCCAAACGCTTAACCAGAATGGCCTAGGGAAAAAATACACATATCGTTGTAATCGGGCGAGTTTCTACTTTCAGATGCAATTGGAATTTTTGGGTTAGGTCAATCCGTTCGCGAGATATGGGAGTTTGAAGCCAAGAAATGGTTGAGAAGGCAAAAAATTTTTCGCAATTCTGCTGCTCCAAACGCTTAACCAGAATTGCCTAGGGAAAAAATACACATACCGCTGTAATCGGGCGAGTTTCTACTTTCAGATGCAATAGGAATTTTTGGGTTAGGTCAATCCGTTCGCGAGATATGGGAGTTTGAAGCCAAGAAATGGTTGAGAAGGCAAAAAATTTTTCGCAATTCTTCTGCTCCAAACGCTTAACAGGAATGGCATAGGGAAAAAACACACATACCGTTGTAATCGGGCGAGTTTCTACTTTCAGATGCAACAGGAATTTTTGGGTTATGTCAATCCGTTCGCGAGATATGGGAGTTTGAAGCCAAGAAATGGTTGAGAAGGCAAAAAATTTTTCGCAATTCTGCTGCTCCAAACGCTTAACCAGAATGGCCTAGGGAAAAAATACACATACCGCTGTAATCAGGCGAGTTTCTACTTTCAGATGCAATAGGAATTTTTTGGGTTAGGTCAATCCGTTCGCGAGATATGGGAGTTTGAAGCCAAGAAATGGTTGAGAAGGCAAAAAATTTTTCGCAATTCGGCTGCTCCAAACGCTTAACAAGAATGGCCTAGGGAAAAAATACACATACCGTTGTAATAGGGCGAGTTTCTACTTTCAGATGCAACAGGAATTTTTGGGTTAGGTCAATCCGTTCGCGAGATATGGGAGTTTGAAGCCAAGAAATGGTTGAGAAGGCAAAAAATTTTTCGCAATTCTGCTGCTCCAAACGCTTAACCAGAATGGGCTAAGGAAAAAATACACATACCGCTGTAATCGGGCGAGTTTCTACTTTCAGACACAACAGGAATTTTTGGGTTAGTCCAATCCGTTCGCGAGATATGGGAGTTTGAAGCCAAGAAATGGTTGAGAAGGCAAAAAATTTTTCGCAATTCTGCTGCTCCAAACGCTTAACCAGAATGGCCTAGGGAAAAAATACACATACCGTTGTAATCGGGCGAGTTTCTACTTTCAGATGCAATAGGAATTTTTGGGTTAGGTCAATCCGTTCGCGAGATATGGGAGTTTGAAGCTAAGAAATGGTTGAGAAGACAACAAATTTTTCGCAATTCTGCTGCTCCAAACGCTTAACCAGAATGGGCTAAGGAAAAGATACACATACCGCTGTAATCGGGCGAGTTTCTACTTTCAGACACAACAGGAATTTTTGGGTTAGGTCAATCCGTTCGCGAGATATGGGAGTTTGAAGCCAAGAAATGGTTGAGAAGACAACAAATTTTTCGCAATTCTGCTGCTCCAAACGCTTAACCGGAATGGCCTAGGGAAAAAATACACATACCGTTGTAATCGGGCGGGTTTCTACTTTCAGAAGCAATAGGAATTTTTTGGTTAGGTCAATCCGTTCGCGAGATATGGGAGTTTGAAGACAAGAAATGGTTGAGAAGGCAAAAAATTTTTCGCAATTCTGCTGCTCCAAGCGCTTAACCAGAATGGCCTAGGGAAAAAATACACATACCGTTGTAATCGGGCGGGTTTCTACTTTCAGATGCAATAGGAATTTTTGGATTAGGTTAATCCGTTCGCGAGATATGGGAGTTTGAGCCAAGAAATGGTTGAGAAGGCAAAAAATTTTTCGCAATTCTGCTGCTCCAAACGCTTAACCAGAATGGCCTAGGGGAAAAATACACATAACGCTGTAATCGGGCGAGTTTCTACTTTCAGATGCAATAGGAATTTTCGCGTTAGGTCAATCCGTTCGCGAGATATGGGAGTTTGAAGCTAAGAAATGGTTGAGAAGACAACAAATTTTTCGCACTTCTGCTGCTCCAAACGCTCAACCAGGATGGGCCAGGGGAAAAATACACATACCGTTGTAATCGTGCGAGTTTCTACTTTCAGATGCAATTGGAATTTTTGGGTTAGGTCAATCCGTTCGCGAGATATGGGAGTTTGAAGCCAAGAAATGGTTGAGAAGGCAATAAATTTTTCGCAATTCTGCTGCTCCAAACGCTTAACCAGAATGGCCTAGGGAAAAAATACACATACCGCTGTAATCGGGCGAGTTTCTACTTTCAGATGCAATAGGAATTTTTGGGTTAGGTCAAACCGTTCGCGAGATATGGGAGTTTGAAGCCAAGAAATGGTGGAGAAGGCAAAAAATTTTTCGCAATTCTGCTGCTCCAAACGCTTAACCAGAATGGGCTAAGGAAAAGATACACATACCGCTGTAATCGGGCGAGTTTCTACTTTCAGACACAACAGGAATTTTTGGGTTAAGTCAATCCGTTCGCGAGATATGGGAGTTTGAAGCTAAGAAATGGTTGAGAAGGCAAAAAATTGTTCGCAATTCTGCTGCTCCAAACGCTTAACCAGAATGGCCTAGGGAAAAAATACACATACCGTTGTAATCGGGCGAGTTTCTACTTTCAGATGCAACAGGAATTTTTGGGTTAGGTCAATCCGTTCGCGAGATATGGGAGTTTGAAGCTAAGAAATGGTTGAGAAGACAACAAATTTTTCGCACTTCTGCTGCTCCAAACGCTTAACCAGAATGGCCTAGGGAAAAAATACACATACCGTTGTAATCGGGCGAGATTCGACTTTCAGATGCAATAGGAATTTTTGGGTTAGGTCAATCCGTTGGCGAGATATGGGAGTTTGAAGCTAAGAAATGGTTGAGAAGACAACAAATTTTTCGCACTTCTGCTGCTCCAAACGCTGAACCAGAATGGTCTAGGGAAAAAATACACATACCGTTGTAATCGGGCGAGTTTCTACTTTCAGATGCAATTCGAATTTTTGGGTTAGGTCAATCCGTTCGCGAGATATGGGAGTTTGAAGCTAAGAAATGGTTGAGAAGACAACAAATTTTTCGCAATTCTGCTGCTCCAAACGCTTAACCAGAATGGGCTAAGGAAAAGATACACATACCGCTGTAATCGGGCGAGTTTCTACTTTCAGACACAACAGGAATTTTTGGGTTAGGTCAATCCGTTCGCGAGATATGGGAGTTTGAAGCCAAGAAATGGTTGAGAAGACAACAAATTTTTCGCAATTCTGCTGCTCCAAACGCTTAACCGGAATGGCCTAGGGAAAAAATACACATACCGTTGTAATCGGGCGGGTTTCTACTTTCAGAAGCAATAGGAATTTTTTGGTTAGGTCAATCCGTTCGCGAGATATGGGAGTTTGAAGACAAGAAATGGTTGAGAAGGCAAAAAATTTTTCGCAATTCTGCTGCTCCAAGCGCTTAACCAGAATGGCCTAGGGAAAAAATACACATACCGTTGTAATCGGGCGGGTTTCTACTTTCAGATGCAATAGGAATTTTTGGATTAGGTTAATCCGTTCGCGAGATATGGGAGTTTGAGCCAAGAAATGGTTGAGAAGGCAAAAAATTTTTCGCAATTCTGCTGCTCCAAACGCTTAACCAGAATGGCCTAGGGGAAAAATACACATAACGCTGTAATCGGGCGAGTTTCTACTTTCAGATGCAATAGGAATTTTCGCGTTAGGTCAATCCGTTCGCGAGATATGGGAGTTTGAAGCTAAGAAATGGTTGAGAAGACAACAAATTTTTCGCACTTCTGCTGCTCCAAACGCTCAACCAGGATGGGCCAGGGGAAAAATACACATACCGTTGTAATCGTGCGAGTTTCTACTTTCAGATGCAATTGGAATTTTTGGGTTAGGTCAATCCGTTCGCGAGATATGGGAGTTTGAAGCCAAGAAATGGTTGAGAAGGCAATAAATTTTTCGCAATTCTGCTGCTCCAAACGCTTAACCAGAATGGCCTAGGGAAAAAATACACATACCGCTGTAATCGGGCGAGTTTCTACTTTCAGATGCAATAGGAATTTTTGGGTTAGGTCAAACCGTTCGCGAGATATGGGAGTTTGAAGCCAAGAAATGGTGGAGAAGGCAAAAAATTTTTCGCAATTCTGCTGCTCCAAACGCTTAACCAGAATGGGCTAAGGAAAAGATACACATACCGCTGTAATCGGGCGAGTTTCTACTTTCAGACACAACAGGAATTTTTGGGTTAAGTCAATCCGTTCGCGAGATATGGGAGTTTGAAGCTAAGAAATGGTTGAGAAGGCAAAAAATTGTTCGCAATTCTGCTGCTCCAAACGCTTAACCAGAATGGCCTAGGGAAAAAATACACATACCGTTGTAATCGGGCGAGTTTCTACTTTCAGATGCAACAGGAATTTTTGGGTTAGGTCAATCCGTTCGCGAGATATGGGAGTTTGAAGCTAAGAAATGGTTGAGAAGACAACAAATTTTTCGCACTTCTGCTGCTCCAAACGCTTAACCAGAATGGCCTAGGGAAAAAATACACATACCGTTGTAATCGGGCGAGATTCGACTTTCAGATGCAATAGGAATTTTTGGGTTAGGTCAATCCGTTGGCGAGATATGGGAGTTTGAAGCTAAGAAATGGTTGAGAAGACAACAAATTTTTCGCACTTCTGCTGCTCCAAACGCTGAACCAGAATGGTCTAGGGAAAAAATACACATACCGTTGTAATCGGGCGAGTTTCTACTTTCAGATGCAATTCGAATTTTTGGGTTAGGTCAATCCGTTCGCGAGATATGGGAGTTTGAAGCCAAGAAATGGTTGAGAAGGCAAAAAATTTTACGCAATTCTGCTGCTCCAAACGCTTAACCAGAATTGCCTAGGGAAAAGATACACATACCGCTGTAATCGGGCGAGTTTCTACTTTCAGACACAACAGGAATTTTTGGGTTAGGTCAATCCGTTCGCGAGATATGGGAGTTTGAAGCCAAGAAATGGTTGAGAAGGCAAAAAATTTTACGCAATTCTGCTGCTCCAAACGCTTAACCAGAATTGCCTAGGGAAAAGATACACATACCGCTGTAATCGGGCGAGTTTCTACTTTCAGACACAACAGGAATTTTTGGGTTAGGTCAATCCGTTCGCGAGATATGGGAGTTTGAAGCCAAGAAATGGTTGAGAAGACAACAAATTTTTCGCAATTCTGCTACTCCAAACGCTTAACCAGAATGGCCTAGGGAAAAAATACACATACCGTTGTAATCGGGCGGGTTTCTACTTTCAGATGCAATAGGAATTTTTTGGTTAGGTCAATCCGTTCGCGAGATATGGGAGTTTGAAGCCAAGAAATGGTTGAGAAGGCAAAAAATTTTTCGCAATTCTGCTGCTCCAAACGCTTAACCAGAATGGCCTAGGGAAAAAATACACATACCGTTGTAATCGGGCGAGTTTCTACTTTCAGATGCAATTGGAATTTTTGGGTTAGGTCAATCCGTTCGCGAGATATGGGAGTTTGTATCCAAGAAATGGTTGAGAAGGCAATAAATTTTTCGCAATTCTGCTGCTCCAAACGCTTAACCAGAATGGCCTAGGGAAAAAGTACACATACCGCTGTAATCGGGCGAGTTTCTACTTTCAGATGCAATAGGAATTTTTGGGTTAGGTCAAACCGTTCGCGAGATATGGGAGTTTGAAGCCAAGAAATGGTTGAGAAGGCAAAAAATTTTTCGCAATTCTTCTGCTCCAAACGCTTAACCAGAATGGGCTAAGGAAAAGATACACATGCCGCTGTAATCGGGCGAGTTTCTACTTTCAGACACAACAGGAATTTTTGGGTTAGGTCAATCCGTTCGCGAGATATGGGAGTTTGAAGACAAGAAATGGTTGAGAAGGCAAAAAATTTTTCGCAATTCTGCTGCTCCAAACGCTTAACCAGAATGGCCTAGGGAAAAAATACACATACCGTTGTAATCGGGCGGGTTTCTACTTTCAGATGCAATAGGAATTTTTTGGTTAGGTCAATCCGTTCGCGAGATATGGGAGTTTGAAGACAAGAAATGGTTGAGAAGGCAAAAAATTTTTCGCAATTCTGCTGCTCCAAACGCTTAACCAGAATGGCCTAGGGAAAAAATACACATACCACTGTAATAGAGCGAGTTTCTACTTTCAGATGCATTTGGAATTTTTGGGTTAGGTCAATCCGTTCGCGAGATATGGGAGTTTGAAGCCAAGAAATGGTTGAGAAGGCAAAAAATTTTTCGCAATTCTGCTGCTCCAAACGCTTAACCAGAATGGCCTAGGGAAAAAATACACATACCTTTGTAATCGGGCGAGTTTCTACTTTCAGATGCAATAGGAATTTTTGGGTTAGGTTAATCCGTTCGCGAGATATGGGAGTTTGAGCCAAGAAATGGTTGAGAAGGCAAAAAATTTTTCGCAATTCTGCTGCTCCAAACGCTTAACCAGAATGGCCTAGGGGAAAAATACACATAACCCTGTAATCGGGCGAGTTTCTACTTTCAGATGCAATAGGAATTTTTGCGTTAGGTCAATCTGTTCGCGAGATATGGGAGTGTGAAGCTAAGAAATGGTTGAGAAGGCAAAAAATGTTTCGCAATTCTGCTGCTCCAAACGCTTAACCAGAATGGTCTAGGGAAAAAATACACATACCAATGTAATAGAGCGAGTTTCTACTTTCAGATGCATTTGGAATTTTTGGGTTAGGTCAATCCGTTCGCGAGATATGGGAGTTTGAAGCCAAGAAATGGTTGAGAAGGCAAAAAATTTTTCGCAATTCTGCTGCTCCAAACGCTTAACCAGAATGGCCTAGGGAAAAAATACACATACCTTTGTAATCGGGCGAGTTTCTACTTTCAGATGCAATAGGAATTTTTGGGTTAGGTCAATCCGTTCGCGAGATATGGGAGTTTGAAGCCAAGAAATGGTTGAGAAGGCAAAAAATTTTTCGCAATTCTGCTGCTCCAAACGCTTAACCAGAATGGCCTAGGGAAAAAATACACATACCGTTGTAATCGGGCGAGATTCGACTTTCAGATGCAATAGGAATTTTTGGGTTAGGTCAATCCGTTGGCGAGATATGGGAGTTTGAAGCTAAGAAATGGTTAAGAAGACAACAAATTTTTCGCACTTCTGCTGCTCCAAACGCTTAACCAGAATGGTCTAGGGAAAAAATACACATACCGTTGTAATCGGGCGAGCTTCTACTTTCAGATGCAATTCGAATTTTTGGGTTAGGTCAATCCGTTCGCGAGATATGGGAGTTTGAAGCCAAGAAATGGTTGAGAAGGCAAAAAATTTTACGCAATTCTGCTGCTCCAAACGCTTAACCAGAATTGCCTAGGGAAAAAATACACATACCGCTGTAATGGGGCGAGTTTCTACTTTCAGATGCAATAGGAATTTTTGGGTTATGTCAATCCGTTCGCGAGATATGGGAGTTTGAAGCCAAGAAATGGTTGAGAAGGCAAAAAATTTTTCGCAATTCTTCTGCTCCAAACGCTTAACAGGAATGGCCTAGGGAAAAAATACACATACCGTTGTAATCGGGCGAGTTTCTACTTTCAGATGCAACAGGAATTTTTGGGTTAGGTCAATCCGTTCGCGAGATATGGGAGTTTGAAGCCAAGAAATGGTTGAGAAGGCAAAAAATTTTTCGCAATTCTGCTGCTCCAAACGCTTAACCAGAATGGCCTAGGGAAAAAATACACATACCGTTGTAATCGGGCGAGTTTCTACTTTCAGACGCAAAAGGCATTTTTGGGTTAGGTCAATCCGTTCGCGAGATATGGGAGTTTGAAGCCAAGAAATGGTTGAGAAGGCAAAAAATTTTTCGCAATTCTGCTGCTCCAAACGCTTAACCAGAGTGGCCAAGGGAAAAAATACACATACCGTTGTAATCGGGCGAGTTTCTTCTTTCAGATGCAATAGGAATTTTTGGGTTAGGTCAATCCGTTCGCGAGATATGGGAGTTTGAAGCCAAGAAATGGTTGAGAAGGCAAAAAATTTTTCGCAATTCTGCTGCTCCAAACGCTTAACCAGAATGGCCTAGGGAAAAAATACACATACCGTTGTAATCGGGCGAGTTTCTACTTTCAGATGCAATAGGAATTTTTGGGTTAGGTCAATCCGTTCGCGAGATATGGGAGTTTGAAGCCAAGAAATGGTTGAGAAGGCAAAAAATTTTTCGCAATTCTGCTGCTCCAATCGCTTAACCAGAATGGCCTAGGGAAAAAATACACATAGCGCTGTAATCGGGCGAGGTTCTACTTTCAGATGCAATTGGAATTTTTGGGTTAGGTCAATCCGTTCGCGAGATATGGGAGCTTGAAGCCAAGAAATGGTTGAGAAGGCAAAAAATTTTTCGCAATTCTGCTGCTCCAAACGCTTAACCAGAGTGGCCAAGGGAAGAAATACACATACCGTTGTAATCGGGCGAGTTTCTTCTTTCAGATGCAATAGGAATTTTTGGGTTAGGTCAATCCGTTCGCGAGATATGGGAGTTTGAAGCCAAGAAATGGTTGAGAAGGCAAAAAATTTTTCGCAATTCTGCTGCTCCAAACGCTTAACCAGAATGGCCTAGGGAAAAAATACACATACCGTTGTAATCGGGCGAGTTTCTACTTTCAGATGCAATAGGAATTTTTGGGTTATGTCAATCCGTTCGCGAGATATGGGAGTTTGAAGCCAAGAAATGGTTGAGAAGGCAAAAAATTTTTCGCAATTCTGCTGCTCCAATCACTTAACCAGAATGGCCTAGGGAAAAAATACACATACCGTTGTAATCGGGCGAGTTTCTACTTTCAGATGCAATAGGAATTTTTGGGTTAGGTCAATCCGTTCGCGAGATATGGGAGTTTGAAGCCAAGAAATGGTTGAGAAGGCAAAAAATTTTCCGCAATTCTGCTGCTCCAAACGCTTAACAAGAATGGCCTAGGGAAAAAATACAAATACCGTTGTAATCGGGCGAGTTTCTACTTTCAGATGCAACAGGAATTTTTGGATTAGGTCAATCCGTTCGCGAGATATGGGAGTTTGAAGCAAAGAAATGGTTGAGAAGGCAAAAAATTTTTCGCAATTCTGCTGCTCCAAACGATTAACCAGAATGGCCTAGGGAAAAAATACACATACCGTTGTAATCGGGCGAGTTTCTACTTTCAGATGCAATTCGAATTTTTGGGTTAGGTCAATCCGTTCGCGAGATATGGGAGTTTGAAGCCAAGAAATGGTTGAGAAGGCAAAAAATTTTACGCAATTCTGCTGCTCCAAACGCTTAACCAGAATTGCCTAGGGAAAAAATACACATACCGCTGTAATCGGGCGAGTTTCTACTTTCAGATGCAATAGGAATTTTTGGGTTATGTCAATCCGTTCGCGAGATATGGGAGTTTGAAGCCAAGAAATGGTTGAGAAGGCAAAAAATTTTTCGCAATTCTTCTGCTCCAAACGCTTAACAGGAATGGCCTAGGGAAAAAATACACATACCGTTGTAATCGGGCGAGTTTCTTCTTTCAGATGCAATAGGAATTTTTGGGTTAGGTCAATCCGTTCGCGAGATATGGGAGTTTGAAGCCAAGAAATGGTTGAGAAGGCAAAAAATTTTTCGCAATTCTGCTGCTCCAAACGCTTAACCAGAATGGCCTAGGGAAAAAATACACATACCGTTGTAATCGGGCGAGTTTCTACTTTCAGATGCAATAGGAATTTTTGGGTTAGGTCAATCCGTTCGCGAGATATGGGAGTTTGAAGCCAAGAAATGGTTGAGAAGGCAAAAAATTTTTCGCAATTCTGCTGCTCCAATCGCTTAACCAGAATGGCCTAGGGAAAAAATACACATACCGTTGTAATCGGGCGAGTTTCTACTTTCAGATGCAATAGGAATTTTTGGGTTAGGTCAATCCGTTCGCGAGATATGGGAGTTTGAAGCCAAGAAATGGTTGAGAAGGCAAAAAATTTTTCGCAATTCTGCTGCTCCAAACGGTTAACCAGAATGGCCTAGGGAGAAAATACACATACCCCTGTAATCGGGCTAGTTTCTACTTTCAGATGCAACAGGAATTTTTGGGTTAGGTCAATCCGTTCGTGAGATATGGGAGTTTGAAGCCAAGAAATGGTTGAGAAGGCAAAAAATTTTTCGCAATTCTACAGCTCCAAAGGCTTAACCAGAATGGCCTAGGGAAAAAATACACATACCGTTGTAATCGGGCGAGTTTCTACTTTCAGACGCAACAGGCATTTTTGGGTTAGGTCAATCCGTTCGCGAGATATGGGAGTTTGAAGCCAAGAAATGGTTGAGAAGGCAAAAAATTTTTCGCAATTCTACTGCTCCAAAGGCTTAACCAGAATGGCCTAGGAAAAAAATACACATACCGTTGTAATCGGGCGAGTTTCTACTTTCAGATGCAATAGGAATTTTTGGGTTAGGTCAATCCGTTCGCGAGATACGGGAGTTTGAAGCTAAGAAATGGTTGAGAAGACCACAAATTTTTCGCACTTCTGCTGCTCCAAGCGCTTAACCAGAATGGCCTAGGGAAAAAATACACATACCGTTGTAATCGGGCGAGATTCGAATTTCAGATGCAATAGGAATTGTTGGGTGAGGTCAATCCGTTCGCGAGATATGGGACTTTGAAACTAAGAAATGGTTGAGAAGACAACAAATTTTTCGCACTTCTGCTGCTCCAAACGCTTAACCAGAATGGCCTAGGAAAAAAATACACATACCGTTGTAATCGGGCGAGTTTCTGCTTTCAGACGCAACAGGAATTTTTGGGTTAGGTCAATCCGTTCGCGAGATATGGGAGTTTGAAGCCAAGAAATGGTTGACAAGGCAAAAAATTTTTGGCAATTCTGCTGCTCCAAACAGTTAACCAGAATGGCCTAGGGAGAAAATACACATACCCCTGTAATCGGGATACTTTCTACTTTCAGATGCAACAGGAATTTTTGGGTTAGGTCAATCCGTTCGCGAGATACGGGAGTTTGAAGCTAAGAAATGGTTGAGAAGACCACAAATTTTTCGCAGTTCTGCTGCTCCAAGCGCTTAACCAGAATGGCCTAGGGAAAAAATACACATACCGTTGTAATCGGGCGAGATTCGAATTTCAGATGCAATAGGAATTGTTGGGTGAGGTCAATCCGTTCGCGAGATATGGGACTTTGAAACTAAGAAATGGTTGAGAAGACAACAAATTTTTCGCACTTCTGCTGCTCCAAACGCTTAACCAGAATGGCCTAGGAAAAAAATACACATACCGTTGTAATCGGGCGAGTTTCTGCTTTCAGACGCAACAGGAATTTTTGGGTTAGGTCAATCCGTTCGCGAGATATGGGAGTTTGAAGCCAAGAAATGGTTGACAAGGCAAAAAATTTTTGGCAATTCTGCTGCTCCAAACAGTTAACCAGAATGGCCTAGGGAGAAAATACACATACCCCTGTAATCGGGATACTTTCTACTTTCAGATGCAACAGGAATTTTTGGGTTAGGTCAATCCGTTCGCGAGATACGGGAGTTTGAAGCTAAGAAATGGTTGAGAAGACCACAAATTTTTCGCAGTTCTGCTGCTCCAAGCGCTTAACCAGAATGGCCTAGGGAAAAAATACACATACCGTTGTAATCGGGCGAGATTCGAATTTCAGATGCAATAGGAATTGTTGGGTGAGGTCAATCCGTTCGCGAGATATGGGACTTTGAAACTAAGAAATGGTTGAGAAGACAACAAATTTTTCGCACTTCTGCTGCTCCAAACGCTTAACCAGAATGGCCTAGGAAAAAAATACACATACCGTTGTAATCGGGCGAGTTTCTGCTTTCAGACGCAACAGGAATTTTTGGGTTAGGTCAATCCGTTCGCGAGATATGGGAGTTTGAAGCCAAGAAATGGTTGAGAAGGCAAAAAATTTTTCGCACCTCTGCTGCTCCAAACGCTTAACCAGAATGGCCTAGGGAAAAAATACACATACCGTTGTAATCGGGCGAGTTTCTACCTTCAGAAGCAACAGGCATTTTTGGGTTAGGTCAATCCGTTCGCGAGATGTGGGAGTTTGAAGCCAAGAAATGGTTGAGAAGGCAAAAAATTTTACGCAATTCTGCTGCTCCAAACGCTTAACCAGAGTGGCCTAGGGAAAAAATACACATACCGTTGTAATCGGGCGAGTTTCTACTTTCAGATGCAATAGGAATTTTTGGGTTAGGTCAATCCGTTCGCGAGATATGGGAGTTTGAAGCCAAGAAATGGTTGAGAAGGCAAAAAATTTTTCGCAATTCTGCTGCTCCAAACGCTTAACCAGAATGGCCTAGGGAAAAAATACGCATACCGTTGTAATCGGGCGAGTTTCTACTTTCAGATGCAATAGGAATTTTTGGGTTAGGTCAATCCGTTCGCGAGATATGGGAGTTTGAAGCCAAGATATGGTTGAGAAGGCAAAAAATTTTTCGCAATTCTGCTGCTCCAAACGCTTAACCAGAATGGCCTAGGGAAAAAATACACACACCGTTGTAATCGGGCGAGTTTGTACTTTCAGATGCAATAGGAATTTTTGGGTTAGGTCAATCCGTTCGCGAGATGTGGGAGTTTGAAGCCAAGAAATGGTTGAGAAGGCAAAAAATTTTTCGCAATTCTTTTGCTCCAAACGCTTAACCAGAATGGCCTAGGGAAAAAATACACATACCGTTGTAATCGGGGGAGTTTCTACTTTCAGACGCAACAGGAATTTTTGGGTTAGGACAATCCGTTCGCGAGATATGGGAGTTTGAAGCCAAGAAATGGTTGAGAAGGCAGAAAATTTTTCGCAATTCTGCTGCTCCAAACGCTTAACCAGAATGGCCTAGGGAAAAAATACACATACCGTTGTAATCGGGCGAGTTTCTACTTTCAGATGCTATAGGAATTTTTGGGTTAGGTCAATCCGTTCGTGAGATATGGCAGTTTGAAGCTAAGAAATGGTTGAGAAGACAACAAATTTTTCGCAGCTCTGCTGCTCCAAACGCTTAACCAGAATGGCCTAGGGAAAAAATACACATACCGTTGTAATCGGGCGAGTTTCTACTTTCAGATGCAATAGGAATTTTTGGGTTAGGTCAATCCGTTCGCGAGATATGGGAGTTTGAAGCCAAGAAATGGTTGAGAAGGCAAAAAATTTTTCGCAATTCTGCTGCTCCAAACGGTTAACCAGAATGGCCTAGGGAAAAATACACATACCCCTGTAATCGGGCTCGTTTCTACTTTCAGATGCAATAGGAATTTTTGGGTTAGGTCAATCCGTTCGCGAGATATGGGAGTTTGAAACCAAGATATGGTTGAGAAGGCAAAAAATTTTTCGCAATTCTGCTGCTCCAAACGCTTAACCAGAATGGCCTAGGGAAAAAATACACACACCGTTGTAATCGGGCGAGTTTCTACTTTCAGATGCAATAGGAATTTTTGGGTTAGGTCAATCCGTTCGCGAGATACGGGAGTTTGAAGCCAAGAAATGGTTGAGAAGGCAAAAAATTTTTCGCAATTCTGCTGCTCCAAACGCTTAACCAGAATGGCCTAGGGAAAAAATACACATACCGTTGTAATCGGGCGAGTTTCTACTTTCAGATGCAATTGGAATTTTTGGGTTAGGTCAATCCGTTCGCGAGATATGGGAGTTTGAAGCCAAGAAATGGTTGAGAAGGCAGAAAATTTTTCGCAATTCTGCTGCTCCAAACGCTTAACCAGAATGGCCTAGGGAAAAAATACACATACCGTTGTAATCGGGCGAGTTTCTACTTTCAGATGCAATAGGAATTTTCGGGTTAGGCCAATCCGTTCGCGAGATATGGGAGTTTGAAGCCAAGAAATGGTTGAGAAGGCAAAAAATTTTTCGCAATTCTGCTGCTCCAAACGCTTAACAAGAATGGCGTAGGGAAAAAATACACATACCGTTGTAATCGGGCGAGTTTCTACTTTCAGACGCAACAGGAATTTTTGGGTTAGGACAATCCGTTCGCGAGATATGGGAGTTTGAAGCCAAGAAATGGTTGAGAAGGCAGAAAATTTTTCGCAATTCTGCTGCTCCAAACGCTTAACCAGAATGGCCTAGGGAAAAAATACACATACCGTTGTAATCGGGCGAGTTTCTACTTTCAGATGCTATAGGAATTTTTGGGTTAGGTCAATCCGTTCGTGAGATATGGCAGTTTGAAGCTAAGAAATGGTTGAGAAGACAACAAATTTTTCGCAGCTCTGCTGCTCCAAACGCTTAACCAGAATGGCCTAGGGAAAAAATACACATACCGTTGTAATCGGGCGAGTTTCTACTTTCAGATGCAATAGGAATTTTTGGGTTAGGTCAATCCGTTCGCGAGATATGGGAGTTTGAAGCCAAGAAATGGTTGAGAAGGCAAAAAATTTTTCGCAATTCTGCTGCTCCAAACGGTTAACCAGAATGGCCTAGGGAAAAATACACATACCCCTGTAATCGGGCTCGTTTCTACTTTCAGATGCAATAGGAATTTTTGGGTTAGGTCAATCCGTTCGCGAGATATGGGAGTTTGAAACCAAGATATGGTTGAGAAGGCAAAAAATTTTTCGCAATTCTGCTGCTCCAAACGCTTAACCAGAATGGCCTAGGGAAAAAATACACACACCGTTGTAATCGGGCGAGTTTCTACTTTCAGATGCAATAGGAATTTTTGGGTTAGGTCAATCCGTTCGCGAGATACGGGAGTTTGAAGCCAAGAAATGGTTGAGAAGGCAAAAAATTTTTCGCAATTCTGCTGCTCCAAACGCTTAACCAGAATGGCCTAGGGAAAAAATACACATACCGTTGTAATCGGGCGAGTTTCTACTTTCAGATGCAATTGGAATTTTTGGGTTAGGTCAATCCGTTCGCGAGATATGGGAGTTTGAAGCCAAGAAATGGTTGAGAAGGCAGAAAATTTTCGCAATTCTGCTGCTCCAAACGCTTAACCAGAATGGCCTAGGGAAAAAATACACATACCGTTGTAATCGGGCGAGTTTCTACTTTCAGATGCAATAGGAATTTTCGGGTTAGGCCAATCCGTTCGCGAGATATGGGAGTTTGAAGCCAAGAAATGGTTGAGAAGGCAAAAAATTTTTCGCAATTCTGCTGCTCCAAACGCTTAACAAGAATGGCGTAGGGAAAAAATACACATACCGTTGTAATCGGGCGAGTTTCTACTTTCAGATGCAACAGGAATTTTTGGGTTAGGTCAATCCGTTCGCGAGATATGGGAGTTTGAAGCAAAGAAATGGTTGAGAAGGCAAAAAATTTTCGCAATTCTGCTGCTCCAAACGCTTAACCAGAATGGCCTGGGGAAAAAATACACATACCGTTGTAATCGGGCGAGTTTCTACTTTCAGATGCAATAGGAATTTTTGGGTTAGGTCAATCCGTTCGTGAGATATGGCAGTTTGAAGCTAAGAAATGGTTGAGAAGACAACAAATTTTTCGCAACTCTGCTGCTCCAAACGCTTAACCAGAATGGCCTAGGGAAAAAATACACATACCGTTGTAATCGGGCGAGTTTCTACTTTCAGACGCAACAGGCATTTTTGGGTTGGGTCAATCCGTTCGCGAGATATGGGAGTTTGAAGCAAAGAAATGGTTGAGAAGGCAAAAAATTTTTCGCAATTCTGCTGCTCCAAACGCTTAACCAGAATGGCCTAGGGAAAAAATACACGTACGGTTGTAATCGGGCGAGTTTCTACTTTCAGATGCAATAGGAATTTTTGGGTTAGGTCAATCCGTTCGCGAGATATGGGAGTTTGAAGCCAAGAAATGGTTGAAAGGCAAAAAATTTTTCGCAATTCTGCTGCTCCAAACAGTTAACCAGAATGGCCTAGGGAGAAAATACACATACCCCTGTAATCGGGCTCGTTTCTACTTTCAGATGCAATAGGAATTTTTGGGTTAGGTCAATCCGTTCGCGAGATATGGGAGTTTGAAACCAAGATATGGTTGAGAAGGCAACAAATTTTTCGCAATTCTGCTGCTCCAAACGCTTAACCAGAATGGCCTAGGGAAAAAATACACACACCGTTGTAATCGGGCGAGTTTCTACTTTCAGATGCAATAGGAATTTTTGGGTTAGGTCAATCCGTTCGCGAGATACGGGAGTTTGAAGCCAAGAAATGGTTGAGAAGGCAAAAAATTTTTCGCAATTCTGCTGCTCCAAACGCTTAACCAGAATGGCCTAGGGAAAAAATACACATACCGTTGTAATCGGGCGAGTTTCTACTTTCAGATGCAATTGGAATTTTTGGGTTAGGTCAATCCGTTCGCGAGATATGGGAGTTTGAAGCCAAGAAATGGTTGAGAAGGCAGAAAATTTTTCGCAATTCTGCTGCTCCAAACGCTTAACCAGAATGGCCTAGGGAAAAAATACACATACCGTTGTAATCGGGCGAGTTTCTACTTTCAGATGCAATAGGAATTTTTGGGTTAGGCCAATCCGTTCGCGAGATATGGGAGTTTGAAGCCAAGAAATGGTTGAGAAGGCAAAAAATTTTTCGCAATTCTGCTGCTCCAAACGCTTAACAAGAATGGCGTAGGGAAAAAATACACATACCGTTGTAATCGGGCGAGTTTCTACTTTCAGATGCAACAGGAATTTTTGGGTTAGGTCAATCCGTTCGCGAGATATGGGAGTTTGAAGCAAAGAAATGGTTGAGAAGGCAAAAAATTTTTCGCAATTCTGCTGCTCCAAACGCTTAACCAGAATGGCCTGGGGAAAAAATACACATACCGTTGTAATCGGGCGAGTTTCTACTTTCAGATGCAATAGGAATTTTTGGGTTAGGTCAATCCGTTCGGGAGATATGGCAGTTTGAAGCTAAGAAATGGTTGAGAAGACAACAAATTTTTCGCAACTCTGCTGCTCCAAACGCTTAACCAGAATGGCCTAGGGAAAAAATACACATACCGTTGTAATCGGGCGAGTTTCTACTTTCAGACGCAACAGGCATTTTTGGGTTGGGTCAATCCGTTCGCGAGATATGGGAGTTTGAAGCAAAGAAATGGTTGAGAAGGCAAAAAATTTTTCGCAATTCTGCTGCTCCAAACGCTTAACCAGAATGGCCTAGGGAAAAAATACACGTACGGTTGTAATCGGGCGAGTTTCTACTTTCAGATGCAATAGGAATTTTTGGGTTAGGTCAATCCGTTCGCGAGATATGGGAGTTTGAATCCAAGAAATGGTTGAGAAGGCAAAAAATTTTTCGCAATTCTGCTGCTCCAAACGCTTAACCAGAATGGCCTAGGGAAAAAATACACATACCGTTGTAATCGGGTGAGTTTCTACTTTCAGATGCAACAGGAATTTTTGGGTTAGGCGATCCGTTCGCGAGATATGGGAGTTTGAAGCTAAGAAATGGTTGAGAAGACAACAAATTTTTCGCACTTCTGCTGCTCCAAACGCTTAACCAGTATGGCCTAGGGAAAAAATACACATACCGTTGTAATCGGGCGAGTTTCTACTTTCAGATGCAACAGGAATTTTTGGGTTAGGTCAATCCGTTCGCGAGATATGGGAGTTTGAAGCTAAGAAATGGTTGAGAAGACAACAAATTTTTCGCACTTCTGCTGCTCCAAACGCTTAACCAGAATGGCCTAGGGAAAAAATACAAATACCGTTGTAATCGGGCGAGATTCGACTTTCAGATGCAATAGGAATTTTTGTGTTAGGTCAATCCCTTCGCGAGATATGGGAGTTTGAAACTAAGAAATGGTTGAGAAGACAACAAATTTTTCGCAATACTGCTGCTCCAAACGCTCAACCAGAATGGCCTAGGAAAAAAATACACATACCGTTGTAATCGGGGGAGTTTCTACTTTCAGATGCAACAGGAATTTTTGGGTTAGGTCAATCCGTTCGCGAGATATGGGAGTTTGAAGCTAAGAAATGGTTGAGAAGACAACAAATTTTTCGCACTTCTGATGCTCCAAACGCTTAACCAGAATGGACTAGGGAAAAAATACACATACCGTTGTAATCGGGCGAGATTCGACTTTCAGATGCAATAGGAATTTTTGGGTTAGGTCAATCCGTTCGCGAGATATGGGAGTTTGAAGCTAAGAAATGGTTGAGAAGACAACAAATTTTTCGCACTTCTGCTGCTCCAAACGCTTAACCAGAATGGTATAGGCAAAAAATACACATACCGTTGTAATCGGGCGAGTTTCTACTTTCAGACGCAACAGGAATTTTTGGGTTAGGTCAATCCGTTCGCGAGATATGGGAGTTTGAAGCCAAGAAATGGTTGAGAAGGCAAAAAATTTTTCGCAATTCTGCTGCTCCAAACGCTTAACTAGAGTGGCCTAGGGAAAAAATACACATTCCGCTGTAATCGGGCGAGTTTCTACTTTCGGATGCAATAGGAATTTTTGGGTTAGGTCAATCCGTTCGCGAGATATGGGAGTTTGAAGCCAAGAAATGGTTGAGAAGGCAAAAAATTTTTCGCAATTCTGCTGCTCCAAACGCTTAACCACAATGGCCTAGGGAAAAAATACACATACCGTTGTAATCGGGGGAGTTTCTACTATCAGATGCAACAGGAATTTTTGGGTTAGGTCAATCCGTTCGCGAGATATGGGAGTTTGAAGCTAAGAAATGGTTGAGAAGACAACAAATTTTTCGCACTTCTGCTGCTCCAAACGCTTAACCAGAATGGCCTAGGGAAAAAATACAAATACCGTTGTAATCGGGCGAGATTCGACTTTCAGATGCAATAGGAATTTTTGGGTTAGGTCAATCCGTTCGCGAGATATGGGAGTTTGAAGCCAAGAAACGGTTGAGAAGGCAAAAAATTTTTCGCAATTCTGCTGCTCCAAACGCTTAACCAGAATCGCCTAGGGAAAAAATACACATACCGTTGTAATCGGGGGAGTTTCTACTTTCAGATGCAACAGGAATTTTTGGGTTAGGTCAATCCGTTCGCGAGATATGGGAGTTTGAAGCTAAGAAATGGTTGAGAAGACAACAAATTTTTCGCACTTCTGCTGCTCCAAACGCTTAACCAGAATGGCCTAGGGAAAAAATACACATACCGTTGTAATCGGGCGAGATTCGACTTTCATATGCAATAGGAATTTTTGGGTTAGGTCAATCCGTTCGCGAGATATGGGAGTTTGAAACTAAGAAATGGTTGAGAAGACAACAAATTTTTCGCACTTCTGCTGCTCCAAACGCTCAACCAGAATGGCCTAGGAAAAAAATACACATACCGTTGTAATCGGGGGAGTTTCTACTTTCAGACGCAACAGGAATTTTTGGGTTAGGTCAATCCGTTCGCGAGATATGGGAGTTTGAAGGCAAGAAATGGTTGAGAAGGCAAAAAATTTTTCGCAATTCTGCTGCTCCAAACGCTTAACCAGAATGGCCTAGGGAAAAAATACACATACCGTTGTAATCGGGGGAGTTTCTACTTTCAGATGCAACAGGAATTTTTGGGTTAGGTCAATCCGTTCGCGAGATATGGGAGTTTGAAGCTAAGAAATGGTTGAGAAGACAACAAATTTTTCGCACTTCTGATGCTCCAAACGCTTAACCAGAATGGACTAGGGAAAAAATACACATACCGTTGTAATCGGGCGAGATTCGACTTTCAGATGCAATAGGAATTTTTGGGTTAGGTCAATCCGTTCGCGAGATATGGGAGTTTGAAGCTAAGAAATGGTTGAGAAGACAACAAATTTTTCGCACTTCTGCTGCTCCAAACGCTTAACCAGAATGGTATAGGCAAAAAATACACATACCGTTGTAATCGGGCGAGTTTCTACTTTCAGACGCAACAGGAATTTTTGGGTTAGGTCAATCCGTTCGCGAGATATGGGAGTTTGAAGCCAAGAAATGGTTGAGAAGGCAAAAAATTTTTCGCAATTCTGCTGCTCCAAACGCTTAACCAGAGTGGCCTAGGGAAAAAATACACATACCGCTGTAATCGGGCGAGTTTCTACTTTCAGATGCAATAGGATTTTTTGGGTTAGGTCAATCCGTTCGCGAGATATGGGAGTTTGAAGCCAAGAAATGGTTGAGAAGGCAAAAAATTTTTCGCAATTCTGCTGCTCCAAACGCTTAACCAGAATGGCCTAGGGAAAAAATACACATACCGTTGTAATCGGGGGAGTTTCTACTATCAGATGCAACAGGAATTTTTGGGTTAGGTCAATCCGTTCGCGAGATATGGGAGTTTGAAGCTAAGAAATGGTTGAGAAGACAACAAATTTTTCGCACTTCTGCTGCTCCAAACGCTTAACCAGTATGGCCTAGGGAAAAAATACACATACCGTTGTAATCGGGCGAGTTTCTACTTTCAGATGCAACAGGAATTTTTGGGTTAGGTCAATCCGTTCGCGAGATATGGGAGTTTGAAGCTAAGAAATGGTTGAGAAGACAACAAATTTTTCGCACTTCTGCTGCTCCAAACGCTTAACCAGAATGGCCTAGGGAAAAAATACAAATACCGTTGTAATCGGGCGAGATTCGACTTTCAGATGCAATAGGAATTTTTGTGTTAGGTCAATCCCTTCGCGAGATATGGGAGTTTGAAACTAAGAAATGGTTGAGAGGACAACAAATTTTTCGCACTACTGCTGCTCCAAACGCTCAACCAGAATGGCATAGGAAAAAAATACACATACCGTTGTAATCGGGGGAGTTTCTACTTTCAGACGCAACAGGAATTTTTGTGTTAGGTCAATCCGTTCGCGAGATATGGGAGTTTGAAGGCAAGAAATGGTTGAGAAGGCAAAAAATTTTTCGCAATTCTGCTGCTCCAAACGCTTAACCAGAATGGCCTAGGGAAAAAATACACATACCGTTGTAATCGGGGGAGTTTCTACTTTCAGATGCAACAGGAATTTTTGGGTTAGGTCAATCCGTTCGCGAGATATGGGAGTTTGAAGCTAAGAAATGGTTGAGAAGACAACAAATTTTTCGCACTTCTGATGCTCCAAACGCTTAACCAGAATGGACTAGGGAAAAAATACACACACCGTTGTAATCGGGCGAGATTCGACTTTCAGATGCAATAGGAATTTTTGGGTTAGGTCAATCCGTTCGCGAGATATGGGAGTTTGAAGCTAAGAAATGGTTGAGAAGACAACAAATTTTTCGCACTTCTGCTGCTCCAAACGCTTAACCAGAATGGTATAGGCAAAAAATACACATACCGTTGTAATCGGGCGAGTTTCTACTTTCAGACGCAACAGGAATTTTTGGGTTAGGTCAATCCGTTCGCGAGATATGGGAGTTTGAATCCAAGAAATGGTTGAGAAGGCAAAAAATTTTTCGCAATTCTGCTGCTCCAAACGCTTAACTAGAGTGGCCTAGGGAAAAAATACACATACCGCTGTAATCGGGCGAGTTTCTACTTTCAGATGCAATAGGAATTTTTGGGTTAGGTCAATCCGTTCGCGAGATATGGGAGTTTGAAGCCAAGAAATGGTTGAGAAGGCAAAAAATTTTTCGCAATTCTGCTGCTCCAAACGCTTAACCACAATGGCCTAGGGAAAAAATACACATACCGTTGTAATCGGGGGAGTTTCTACTATCAGATGCAACAGGAATTTTTGGGTTAGGTCAATCCGTTCGCGAGATATGGTAGTTTGAAGCTAAGAAATGGTTGAGAAGACAACAAATTTTTCGCACTTCTGCTGCTCCAAACGCTTAACCAGAATGGACTAGGGAAAAAATACAAATACCGTTGTAATCGGGCGAGATTCGACTTTCAGATGCAACAGGAATTTTTGGGTTAGGTCAATCCGTTCGCGAGATATGGGAGTTTGAAGCTAAGAAATGGTTGAGAAGACAACAAATTTTTCGCACTTCTGCTGCTCCAAACGCTTAACCAGAATGGCCTAGGGAAAAAATACAAATACCGTTGTAATCGGGCGAGATTCGACTTTCAGATGCAATAGGAATTTTTGTGTTAGGTCAATCCCTTCGCGAGATATGGGAGTTTGAAACTAAGAAATGGTTGATAAGACAACAAATTTTTCGCACTACTGCTGCTCCAAACGCTCAACCAGAATGGCATAGGAAAAAAATACACATACCGTTGTAATCGGGGGAGTTTCTACTTTCAGACGCAACAGGAATTTTTGGGTTAGGTCAATCCGTTCGCGAGATATGGGAGTTTGAAGGCAAGAAATGGTTGAGAAGGCAAAAAATTTTTCGCAATTCTGCTGCTCCAAACGCTTAACCAGAATGGCCTAGGGAAAAAATACACATACCGTTGTAATCGGGGGAGTTTCTACTTTCAGATGCAACAGGAATTTTTGGGTTAGGTCAATCCGTTCGCGAGATATGGGAGTTTGAAGCTAAGAAATGGTTGAGAAGACAACAAATTTTTCGCACTTCTGATGCTCCAAACGCTTAACCAGAATGGACTAGGGAAAAAATACACATACCGTTGTAATCGGGCGAGATTCGACTTTCAGATGCAATAGGAATTTTTGGGTTAGGTCAATCCGTTCGCGAGATATGGGAGTTTGAAGCCAAGAAATGGTTGAGAAGGCCAAAAATTTTTCGCAATTCTGCTGCTCCAAACGCTTAACCACAATGGCCTAGGGAAAAAATACACATACCGTTGTAATCGGGGGAGTTTCTACTATCAGATGCAACAGGAATTTTTGGGTTAGGTCAATCCGTTCGCGAGATATGGTAGTTTGAAGCTAAGAAATGGTTGAGAAGACAACAAATTTTTCGCACTTCTGCTGCTCCAAACGCTTAACCAGAATGGACTAGGGAAAAAATACAAATACCGTTGTAATCGGGCGAGATTCGACTTTCAGATGCAATAGGAATTTTTGGGTTAGGTCAATCCGTTCGCGAGATATGGGAGTTTGGAGCCAAGAAACGGTTGAGAAGGCAAAAAATTTTTCGCAATTCTGCTGCTCCAAACGCTTAACCAGAGTGGCCTAGGGAAAAAATACACATACCGCTGTAATCGGGCGAGTTTCTACTTTCAGATGCAATAGGAATTTTTGGGTTAGGTCAATCCGTTCGCGAGATATGGGAGTTTGAAGCCAAGAAACGGTTGAGAAGGCAAAAAATTTTTCGCAATTCTGCTGCTCCAAACGCTTAACCAGAATCGCCTAGGGAAAAAATACACATACCGTTGTAATCGGGGGAGTTTCTACTTTCAGATGCAACAGGAATTTTTGGGTTAGGTCAATCCGTTCGCGAGATATGGGAGTTTGAAGCTAAGAAATGGTTGAGAAGACAACAAATTTTTCGCACTTCTGCTGCTCCAAACGCTTAACCAGAATGGCCTAGGGAAAAAATACACATACCGTTGTAATCGGGCGAGATTCGACTTTCAGATGCAATAGGAATTTTTGGGTTAGGTCAATCCGTTCGCGAGATATGGGAGTTTGAAACTAAGAAATGGTTGAGAAGACAACAAATTTTTCGCACTTCTGCTGCTCCAAACGCTCAACCAGAATGGCCTAGGAAAAAAATACACATACCGTTGTAATCGGGGGAGTTTCTACTTTCAGACGCAACAGGAATTTTTGGGTTAGGTCAATCCGTTCGCGAGATATGGGAGTTTGAAGGCAAGAAATGGTTGAGAAGGCAAAAAATTTTTCGCAATTCTGCTGCTCCAAACGCTTAACCAGAATGGCCTAGGGAAAAAATACACATACCGTTGTAATCGGGGGAGTTTCTACTTTCAGATGCAACAGGAATTTTTGGGTTAGGTCAATCCGTTCGCGAGATATGGGAGTTTGAAGCTAAGAAATGGTTGAGAAGACAACAAATTTTTCGCACTTCTGATGCTCCAAACGCTTAACCAGAATGGACTAGGGAAAAAATACACATACCGTTGTAATCGGGCGAGATTCGACTTTCAGATGCAATAGGAATTTTTGGGTTAGGTCAATCCGTTCGCGAGATATGGGAGTTTGAAGCTAAGAAATGGTTGAGAAGACAACAAATTTTTCGCACTTCTGCTGCTCCAAACGCTTAACCAGAATGGTATAGGCAAAAAATACACATACCGTTGTAATCGGGCGAGTTTCTACTTTCAGACGCAACAGGAATTTTTGGGTTAGGTCAATCCGTTCGCGAGATATGGGAGTTTGAAGCCAAGAAATGGTTGAGAAGGCAAAAAATTTTTCGCAATTCTGCTGCTCCAAACGCTTAACCAGAGTGGCCTAGGGAAAAAATACACATACCGCTGTAATCGGGCGAGTTTCTACTTTCAGATGCAATAGGAATTTTTGGGTTAGGTCAATCCGTTCGCGAGATATGGGAGTTTGAAGCCAAGAAATGGTTGAGAAGGCAAAAAATTTTTCGCAATTCTGCTGCTCCAAACGCTTAACCAGAATGGCCTAGGGAAAAAATACACATACCGTTGTAATCGGGGGAGTTTCTACTATCAGATGCAACAGGAATTTTTGGGTTATGTCAATCCGTTCGCGAGATATGGGAGTTTGAAGCTAAGAAATGGTTGAGAAGACAACAAATTTTTCGCACTGCTGCTGCTCCAAACGCTTAACCAGAATGGCCTAGGGAAAAAATACAAATACCGTTGTAATCGGGCGAGATTCGACTTTCAGATGCAATAGGAATTTTTGGGTTAGGTCAATCCGATCGCGAGATATGGGAGTTTGAAGCTAAGAAATGGTTGAGAAGACAACAAATTTTTCGCAATTCTGCTGCTCCAAACGCTTAACCAGAATGGCCTAGGGAAAAAATACACATACCGTTGTAATCGGGGGAGTTTCTACTTTCAGATGCAACAGGAATTTTTGGGTTAGGTCAATCCGTTCGCGAGATATGGGAGTTTGAAGCTAAGAAATGGTTGAGAAGACAACAAATTTTTCGCACTTCTGCTGCTCCAAACGCTTAACCAGAATGGCCTAGGGAAAAAATACAAATACCGTTGTAATCGGGCGAGATTCGACTTTCAGATGCAATAGGAATTTTTGGTTTAGGTCAATCCGTTCGCGAGATATGGGAGTTTGAAGCTAAGAAATGGTTGAGAAGACAACAAATTTTTCGCACTTCTGCTGCTCCAAACGCTTAACCAGAATGGTCTAGGGAAAAAATACACATACCGTTGTAATCGGGCGAGTTTCTACTTTCAGATGCAATAGGAATTTTTGGGTTAGGTCAATCCGTTCGCGAGATATGGGAGTTTGAAGCCAAGAAATGGTTGAGAAGGCAAAAAATTTTTCGCAATTCTGCTGCTCCAAACGCTTAACCAGAATGGCCTAGGGAAAAAATACACATACCGTTGTAATCGGGGGAGTTTCTACTTTCAGATGCAACAGGAATTTTTGGGTTAGGTCAATCCGTTCGCGAGATATGGGAGTTTGAAGCTAAGAAATGGTTGAGAAGACAACAAATTTTTCGCACTTCTGATGCTCCAAACGCTTAACCAGAATGGACTAGGGAAAAAATACACATACCGTTGTAATCGGGCGAGATTCGACTTTCAGATGCAATAGGAATTTTTGGGTTAGGTCAATCCGTTCGCGAGATATGGGAGTTTGAAGCTAAGAAATGGTTGAGAAGACAACAAATTTTTCGCACTTCTGCTGCTCCAAACGCTTAACCAGAATGGTATAGGCAAAAAATACACATACCGTTGTAATCGGGCGAGTTTCTACTTTCAGACGCAACAGGAATTTTTGGGTTAGGTCAATCCGTTCGCGAGATATGGGAGTTTGAAGCCAAGAAATGGTTGAGAAGGCAAAAAATTTTTCGCAATTCTGCTGCTCCAAACGCTTAACCAGAGTGGCCTAGGGAAAAAATACACATACCGCTGTAATCGGGCGAGTTTCTACTTTCAGATGCAATAGGAATTTTTGGGTTAGGTCAATCCGTTCGCGAGATATGGGAGTTTGAAGCCAAGAAATGGTTGAGAAGGCAAAAAATTTTTCGCAATTCTGCTGCTCCAAACGCTTAACCAGAATGGCCTAGGGAAAAAATACACATACCGTTGTAATCGGGGGAGTTTCTACTATCAGATGCAACAGGAATTTTTGGGTTATGTCAATCCGTTCGCGAGATATGGGAGTTTGAAGCTAAGAAATGGTTGAGAAGACAACAAATTTTTCGCACTGCTGCTGCTCCAAACGCTTAACCAGAATGGCCTAGGGAAAAAATACAAATACCGTTGTAATCGGGCGAGATTCGACTTTCAGATGCAATAGGAATTTTTGGGTTAGGTCAATCCGATCGCGAGATATGGGAGTTTGAAGCTAAGAAATGGTTGAGAAGACAACAAATTTTTCGCAATTCTGCTGCTCCAAACGCTTAACCAGAATGGCCTAGGGAAAAAATACACATACCGTTGTAATCGGGGGAGTTTCTACTTTCAGATGCAACAGGAATTTTTGGGTTAGGTCAATCCGTTCGCGAGATATGGGAGTTTGAAGCTAAGAAATGGTTGAGAAGACAACAAATTTTTCGCACTTCTGCTGCTCCAAACGCTTAACCAGAATGGCCTAGGGAAAAAATACAAATACCGTTGTAATCGGGCGAGATTCGACTTTCAGATGCAATAGGAATTTTTGGTTTAGGTCAATCCGTTCGCGAGATATGGGAGTTTGAAGCTAAGAAATGGTTGAGAAGACAACAAATTTTTCGCACTTCTGCTGCTCCAAACGCTTAACCAGAATGGTCTAGGGAAAAAATACACATACCGTTGTAATCGGGCGAGTTTCTACTTTCAGATGCAATAGGAATTTTTGGGTTAGGTCAATCCGTTCGCGAGATATGGGAGTTTGAAGCCAAGAAATGGTTGAGAAGGCAAAAAATTTTTCGCAATTCTGCTGCTCCAAACGCTTAACCAGAGTGGCCTAGGGAAAAAATACACATACCGCTGTAATCGGGCGAGTTTCTACTTTCAGATGCAATATGAATTTTTGGGTTAGGTCAATCCGTTCGCGAGATATGGGAGTTTGAAGCCAAGAAATGGTTGAGAAGGCAAAAAATTTTTCGCAATTCTGCTGCTCCAAACGCTTAATCAGAATGGCCTAGGGAAAAAATACACATACCGTTGTAATCGGGGGAGTTTCTACTATCAGATGCAACAGGAATTTTTGGGTTAGGTCAATCCGTTCGCGAGATATGGGAGTTTGAAGCTAAGAAATGGTTGAGAAGACAACAAATTTTTCGCACTTCTGCTGCTCCAAACGCTTAACCAGAATGGCCTAGGGAAAAAATACAAATTCCGTTGTAATCGGGCGAGATTCGACTTTCAGATGCAATAGGAATTTTTGGGTTAGGTCAATCCGTTCGCGAGATATGGGAGTTTGAATCTAAGAAATGGTTGAGAAGACAACAAATTTTTCGCACTTCTGCTGCTCCAAACGCTTAACCAGAATGGTCTAGGGAGAAAATACACATACCGTTGTAATCGGGCGAGTTTCTACTTTCAGATGCAATAGGAATTTTTGGGTTAGGTCAATCCGTTCGCGAGATATGGGAGTTTGAAGCCAAGAAATGGTTGAGAAGGCAAAAAATTTTTCGCAATTCTGCTGCTCCAAACGCTTAACCAGAATTGCCTAGGGAAAAAATACACATACCGCTGTAATCGGGCGAGTTTCTACTTTCAGATGCAATAGGAATTTTTGGGTTAGGTCAATCCGTTCGCGAGATATGGGAGTTTGAAGCTAAGAAATGGTTGAGAAGACCACAAATTTTTCGCACTTCTGCTGCTCCAAACGCTTAACCAGAATGGCCTAGGGAAAAAATACACATAACGTTGTAATCGGGCGAGATTCGACTTTCAGATGCAATAGGAATTTTTGGGTTAGGTCAATCCGTTCGCGAGATATGGGAGTTTGAAGCTAAGAAATGGTTGAGAAGACAACAAATTTTTCGCACTTCTGCTGCTCCAAACGCTTAACCAGAATGGTATAGGCAAAAAATACACATACCGTTGTAATCGGGCGAGTTTCTGCTTTCAGACGCAACAGGAATTTTTGGGTTAGGTCAATCCGTTCGCGAGATATGGGAGTTTGAAGCCAAGAAATGGTTGAGAAGGCAAAAAATTTTTCGCAATTCTGCTGCTCCAAACGCTTAACCAGATTGGCCTAGGGAAAAAATACACATACCGTTGTAATCGGGCGAGTTTCTACTTTCAGATGCAATACGAATTTTTGGGTTTGGTCAATCGTTTCGCGAGATATGGAAGTTTGAAATTAAGAAATGGTTGAGAAGACAACAAATTTTTCGCACTTCTGCTGCTCCAAACGCTCAACCAGAATGGCCTAGGAAAAAAATACACATACGGTTGTAATCGGGGGAGTTTCTACTTTCAGACGCAACAGGAATTTTTGGGTTAGGACAATCCGTTCGCGAGATATGGGAGTTTGAAGCCAAGAAATGGTTGAGAAGGCAGAAAATTTTTCGCAATTCTGCTGCTCCAAACGCTTAACCAGAGTGGCCTAGGGAAAAAATACACATACCGCTGTAATCGGGCGAGTTTCTACTTTCAGATGCAATAGGAATTTTTGGGTTAGGTCAATCCGTTCGCGAGATATGGGAGTTTGAAGCCAAGAAATGGTTGAGAAGGCAAAAAATTTTTCGCAATTCTGCTGCTCCAAACGCTTAACCAGAATGGCCTAGGGAAAAAATACACATACCGCTGTAATCGGGCGAGTTTCTACTTTCAGATGCAATAGGAATTTTTGGGTTAGGTCAATCCGTTCGCGAGATATGGGAGTTTGAAACCAAGAAATGGTTGAGAAGGCAAAAAATTTTTCGCAATTCTGCTGCTCCAAACGCTTAACCAGAGTGGCCTAGGGAAAAAATACACATACCGCTGTAATCGGGCGAGTTTCTACTTTCAGATGCAATAGGAATTTTTGGGTTAGGTCAATCCGTTCGCGAGATATGGGAGTTTGAAGCCAAGAAATGGTTGAGAAGGCAAAAAATTTTTCGCAATTCTGCTGCTCCAAACGCTTAACCAGAATGGCCTAGGGAAAAAATACACATACCGTTGTAATCGGGGGAGTTTCTACTATCAGATGCAACAGGAATTTTTGGGTTATGTCAATCCGTTCGCGAGATATGGGAGTTTGAAGCTAAGAAATGGTTGAGAAGACAACAAATTTTTCGCACTGCTGCTGCTCCAAACGCTTAACCAGAATGGCCTAGGGAAAAAATACAAATACCGTTGTAATCGGGCGAGATTCGACTTTCAGATGCAATAGGAATTTTTGGGTTAGGTCAATCCGATCGCGAGATATGGGAGTTTGAAGCTAAGAAATGGTTGAGAAGACAACAAATTTTTCGCAATTCTGCTGCTCCAAACGCTTAACCAGAATGGCCTAGGGAAAAAATACACATACCGTTGTAATCGGGGGAGTTTCTACTTTCAGATGCAACAGGAATTTTTGGGTTAGGTCAATCCGTTCGCGAGATATGGGAGTTTGAAGCTAAGAAATGGTTGAGAAGACAACAAATTTTTCGCACTTCTGCTGCTCCAAACGCTTAACCAGAATGGCCTAGGGAAAAAATACAAATACCGTTGTAATCGGGCGAGATTCGACTTTCAGATGCAATAGGAATTTTTGGTTTAGGTCAATCCGTTCGCGAGATATGGGAGTTTGAAGCTAAGAAATGGTTGAGAAGACAACAAATTTTTCGCACTTCTGCTGCTCCAAACGCTTAACCAGAATGGTCTAGGGAAAAAATACACATACCGTTGTAATCGGGCGAGTTTCTACTTTCAGATGCAATAGGAATTTTTGGGTTAGGTCAATCCGTTCGCGAGATATGGGAGTTTGAAGCCAAGAAATGGTTGAGAAGGCAAAAAATTTTTCGCAATTCTGCTGCTCCAAACGCTTAACCAGAGTGGCCTAGGGAAAAAATACACATACCGCTGTAATCGGGCGAGTTTCTACTTTCAGATGCAATATGAATTTTTGGGTTAGGTCAATCCGTTCGCGAGATATGGGAGTTTGAAGCCAAGAAATGGTTGAGAAGGCAAAAAATTTTTCGCAATTCTGCTGCTCCAAACGCTTAATCAGAATGGCCTAGGGAAAAAATACACATACCGTTGTAATCGGGGGAGTTTCTACTATCAGATGCAACAGGAATTTTTGGGTTAGGTCAATCCGTTCGCGAGATATGGGAGTTTGAAGCTAAGAAATGGTTGAGAAGACAACAAATTTTTCGCACTTCTGCTGCTCCAAACGCTTAACCAGAATGGCCTAGGGAAAAAATACAAATTCCGTTGTAATCGGGCGAGATTCGACTTTCAGATGCAATAGGAATTTTTGGGTTAGGTCAATCCGTTCGCGAGATATGGGAGTTTGAATCTAAGAAATGGTTGAGAAGACAACAAATTTTTCGCACTTCTGCTGCTCCAAACGCTTAACCAGAATGGTCTAGGGAGAAAATACACATACCGTTGTAATCGGGCGAGTTTCTACTTTCAGATGCAATAGGAATTTTTGGGTTAGGTCAATCCGTTCGCGAGATATGGGAGTTTGAAGCCAAGAAATGGTTGAGAAGGCAAAAAATTTTTCGCAATTCTGCTGCTCCAAACGCTTAACCAGAATTGCCTAGGGAAAAAATACACATACCGCTGTAATCGGGCGAGTTTCTACTTTCAGATGCAATAGGAATTTTTGGGTTAGGTCAATCCGTTCGCGAGATATGGGAGTTTGAAGCTAAGAAATGGTTGAGAAGACCACAAATTTTTCGCACTTCTGCTGCTCCAAACGCTTAACCAGAATGGCCTAGGGAAAAAATACACATACCGTTGTAATCGGGCGAGATTCGACTTTCAGATGCAATAGGAATTTTTGGGTTAGGTCAATCCGTTCGCGAGATATGGGAGTTTGAAGCTAAGAAATGGTTGAGAAGACAACAAATTTTTCGCACTTCTGCTGCTCCAAACGCTTAACCAGAATGGTATAGGCAAAAAATACACATACCGTTGTAATCGGGCGAGTTTCTGCTTTCAGACGCAACAGGAATTTTTGGGTTAGGTCAATCCGTTCGCGAGATATGGGAGTTTGAAGCCAAGAAATGGTTGAGAAGGCAAAAAATTTTTCGCAATTCTGCTGCTCCAAACGCTTAACCAGATTGGCCTAGGGAAAAAATACACATACCGTTGTAATCGGGCGAGTTTCTACTTTCAGATGCAATACGAATTTTTGGGTTTGGTCAATCGTTTCGCGAGATATGGAAGTTTGAAATTAAGAAATGGTTGAGAAGACAACAAATTTTTCGCACTTCTGCTGCTCCAAACGCTCAACCAGAATGGCCTAGGAAAAAAATACACATACGGTTGTAATCGGGGGAGTTTCTACTTTCAGACGCAACAGGAATTTTTGGGTTAGGACAATCCGTTCGCGAGATATGGGAGTTTGAAGCCAAGAAATGGTTGAGAAGGCAGAAAATTTTTCGCAATTCTGCTGCTCCAAACGCTTAACCAGAGTGGCCTAGGGAAAAAATACACATACCGCTGTAATCGGGCGAGTTTCTACTTTCAGATGCAATAGGAATTTTTGGGTTAGGTCAATCCGTTCGCGAGATATGGGAGTTTGAAGCCAAGAAATGGTTGAGAAGGCAAAAAATTTTTCGCAATTCTGCTGCTCCAAACGCTTAACCAGAATGGCCTAGGGAAAAAATACACATACCGTTGTAATCGGGGGAGTTTCTACTTTCAGATGCAACAGGAATTTTTGGGTTAGGTCAATCCGTTCGCGAGATATGGGAGTTTGAAGCTAAGAAATGGTTGAGAAGACAACAAATTTTTCGCACTTCTGCTGCTCCAAACGCTTAACCAGAATGGCCTAGGGAAAAAATACAAATACCGTTGTAATCGGGCGAGATTCGACTTTCAGATGCAATAGGAATTTTTGGGTTAGGTCAATCCGTTCGCGAGATATGGGAGTTTGAAGCTAAGAAATGGTTGAGAAGACAACAAATTTTTCGCACTTCTGCTGCTCCAAACGCTTAACCAGAATGGTCTAGGGAAAAAATACACATACCGTTGTAATCGGGCGAGTTTCTACTTTCAGATGCAATAGGAATTTTTGGGTTAGGTCAATCCGTTCGCGAGATATGGGAGTTTGAAGCCAAGAAATGGTTGAGAAGGCAAAAAATTTTTCGCAATTCTGCTGCTCCAAACGCTTAACCAGAATTGCCTAGGGAAAAAAAACACATACCGCTGTAATCGGGCGAGTTTCTACTTTCAGATGCAATAGGAATTTTTGGGTTAGGTCAATCGGTTCGCGAGATATGGGAGTTTGAAGCCAAGAAATGGTTGAGAAGGCAAAAAATTTTTCGCAATTCTTCTGCTCCAAACGCTTAACCAGAATGGCCTAGGGAAAAAATACACATACCGTTGTAATCGGGCGAGTTTCTACTTTTAGATGCAACAGGAATTTTTGGGTTAGGTCAATCCGTTCGCGAGATATGGGAGTTTGAAGCTAAGAAATGGTTGAGAAGACCACAAATTTTTCGCACTTCTGCTGCTCCAAACGCTTAACCAGAATGGCCTAGGGAAAAAATACACATACCGTTGTAATCGGGCGAGTTTCTACTTTCAGACGCAACAGGAATTTTTGGGTTAGGTCAATCCGTTCGCGAGATATGGGAGTTTGAAGCCAAGAAATGGTTGAGAAGGCAAAAAATTTTTCGCAATTCTGCTGCTCCAAACGCTTAACCAGATTGGCCTAGGGAAAAAATACACATACCGTTGTAATCGGGCGAGTTTCTACTTTCAGATGCAATAGGAATTTTTGGGTTTGGTCAATCGTTTCGCGAGATATGGAAGTTTGAAATTAAGAAATGGTTGAGAAGACAACAAATTTTTCGCACTTCTGCTGCTCCAAACGCTCAACCAGAATGGCCTAGGAAAAAAATACACATACCGTTGTAATCGGGCGAGTTTCTACTTTCAGACGCAACAGGAATTTTTGGGTTAGGTCAATCCGTTCGCGAGATATGGGAGTTTGAAGCCAAGAAATGGTTGAGAAGGCAAAAAATTTTTCGCAATTCTGCTGCTCCAAACGCTTAACCAGATTGGCCTAGGGAAAAAATACACATACCGTTGTAATCGGGCGAGTTTCTACTTTCAGATGCAATAGGAATTTTTGGGTTTGGTCAATCGTTTCGCGAGATATGGAAGTTTGAAATTAAGAAATGGTTGAGAAGACAACAAATTTTTCGCACTTCTGCTGCTCCAAACGCTTAACCAGAGTGGCCTAGGGAAAAAATACACATACCGCTGTAATCGGGCGAGTTTCTACTTTCAGATGCAATAGGAATTTTTGGGTTAGGTCAATCCCTTCGCGAGATATGGGAGTTTGAAGCCAAGAAATGGTTGAGAAGGCAAAAAATTTTTCGCAATTCTGCTGCTCCAAACGCTTAACCAGAATGGCCTAGGGAGAAAATACACATACCGTTGTAATCGGGGGAGTTTCTACTTTCAGATGCAACAGGAATTTTTGGGTTAGGTCAATCCGTTCGCGAGATATGGGAGTTTGAAGCTAAGAAATGGTTGAGAAGACAACAAATTTTTCGCACTTCTGCTGCTCCAAACGCTTAACCAGAATGGCCTAGGGAAAAAATACACATACCGTTGTAATCGGGCGAGATTCGACTTTCAGATGCAATAGGAATTTTTGGGTTAGGTCAATCCGTTCGCGAGATATGGGAGATTGAAGCTAAGAAATGGTTGAGAAGACAACAAATTTTTCGCACTTCTGGTGCTCCAAACGCTTAACCAGAGTGGTATAGGCAAAAAATACACATACCGTTGTAATCGGGCGAGTTTCTACTTTCAGACGCAACAGGAATTTTTGGGTTAGGTTAATCCGTTCGCGAGATATGGGAGTTTGAAGCCAAGAAATGGTTGAGAAGGCAAAAAATTTTTCGCAATTCTGCTGCTCCAAACGCTTAACCAGATTGGCCTAGGGAAAAAATACACATACCGTTGTAATCGGGCGAGTTTCTACTTTCAGATGCAATAGGAATTTTTGGGTTAGGTCAATCGTTTCGCGAGATACGGGAGTTTGAAACTAAGAAATGGTTCAGAAGAAAACAAATTTTTCGCACTTCTGCTGCTCCAAACGCTCAACCAGAATGGCCTAGGAAAAAAATACACATACGGTTGTAATCGGGGGAGTTTCTACTTTCAGACGCAACAGGAATTTTTGGGTTAGGACAATCCGTTCGCGAGATATGGGAGTTTGAAGCCAAGAAATGGTTGAGAAGGCTGAAAATTTTTCGCAATTCTGCTGCTCCAAACGCTTAACCAGAGTGGCCTAGGGAAAAAATACACATACCGCTGTAATCGGGCGAGTTTCTACTTTCAGATGCAATAGGAATTTTTGGGTTAGGTCAATCCGTTCGCGAGATATGGGAGTTTGAAGCCAAGAAATGGTTGAGAAGGCAAAAAATTTTTCGCAATTCTGCTGCTCCAAACGCTTAACCAGAATGGCCTAGGGAAAAAATACACATACCGTTGTAATCGGGGGAGTTTCTACTTTCAGATGCAACAGGAATTTTTGGGTTAGGTCAATCCGTTCGCGAGATATGGGAGTTTGAAGCCAAGAAATGGTTGAGAAGGCAAAAAATTTTTCGCACTTCTGCTGCTCAAAACGCTTAACCAGATTGGCCTAGGGAAAAAATACGCATACCGTTGTAATCGGGCGAGTTTCTACTTTCAGATGCAATAGGAATTTTTGGGTTAGGTCTATCCTTTCGCGAGATATGGGAGTTTGAAACTAAGAAATGGTTGAGAAGACAACAAATTTTTCGCACTTCTGCTGCTCCAAACGCTCAACCAGAATGGCCTAGGAAAAAAATAAACATACCGTTGTAATCGGGGGAGTTTCTACTTTCAGACGCAACAGGAATTTTTGGGTTAGGACAATCCGTTCGCGAGATATGGGAGTTTGAAGCCAAGAAATGGTTGAGAAGGCAGAAAATTTTTCGCAATTCTGCTGCTCCAAACGCTTAACCAGAGTGGCCTAGGGAAAAAATACACATACCGCTGTAATCGGGCGAGTTTCTACTTTCAGATGCAATAGGAATTTTTGGGTTAGGTCAATCCGTTCGCGAGATATGGGAGTTTGAAGCCAAGAAATGGTTGAGAAGGCAAAAAATTTTTCGCAATTCTGCTGCTCCAAACGCTTAACCAGAAAGGCCTAGGGAAAAAATACACAGACCGTTGTAATCGGGGGAGTTTCTACTTTCAGATGCAACAGGAATTTTTGGGTTAGGTCAATCCGTTCGCGAGATATGGGAGTTTGAAGCTAAGAAATGGTTGAGAAGACAACAAATTTTTCGCACTTCTGCTGCTCCAAACGCTTAACCAGAATGGCCTAGGGAAAAAATACACATACCGTTGTAATCGGGCGAGATTCGACTTTCAGATGCAATAGGAATTTTTGGGTTAGGTCAATCCGTTCGCGAGATATGGGAGTTTGAAGCTAAGAAATGGTTGAGAAGACAACAAATTTTTCGCACTTCTGCTGCTCCAAACGCTTAACCAGAATGGTATAGGCAAAAAATACACATACCGTTGTAATCGGGCGAGTTTCTACTTTCAGACGCAACAGGAATTTTTGGGTTAGGTCAATCCGTTCGCGAGATATGGGAGTTTGAAGCCAAGAAATGGTTGAGAAGGCAAAAAATTTTTCGCAATTCTGCTGCTCCAAACGCTTAACCAGATTGGCCTAGGGAAAAAATACACATACCGTTGTAATCGGGCGAGTTTCTACTTTCAGATGCAATAGGAATTTTTGGGTTTGGTCAATCGTTTCGCGAGATATGGAAGTTTGAAATTAAGAAATGGTTGAGAAGACAACAAATTTTTCGCACTTCTGCTGCTCCAAACGCTCAACCAGAATGGCCTAGGAAAAAAATACACATACCGTTGTAATCGGGCGAGTTTCTACTTTCAGACGCAACAGGAATTTTTGGGTTAGGTCAATCCGTTCGCGAGATATGGGAGTTTGAAGCCAAGAAATGGTTGAGAAGGCAAAAAATTTTTCGCAATTCTGCTGCTCCAAACGCTTAACCAGATTGGCCTAGGGAAAAAATACACATACCGTTGTAATCGGGCGAGTTTCTACTTTCAGATGCAATAGGAATTTTTGGGTTTGGTCAATCGTTTCGTGAGATATGGAAGTTTGAAATTAAGAAATGGTTGAGAAGACAACAAATTTTTCGCACTTCTGCTGCTCCAAACGCTTAACCAGAGTGGCCTAGGGAAAAAATACACATACCGCTGTAATCGGGCGAGTTTCTACTTTCAGATGCAATAGGAATTTTTGGGTTAGGTCAATCCCTTCGCGAGATATGGGAGTTTGAAGCCAAGAAATGGTTGAGAAGGCAAAAAATTTTTCGCAATTCTGCTGCTCCAAACGCTTAACCAGAATGGCCTAGGGAGAAAATACACATACCGTTGTAATCGGGGGAGTTTCTACTTTCAGATGCAACAGGAATTTTTGGGTTAGGTCAATCCGTTCGCGAGATATGGGAGTTTGAAGCTAAGAAATGGTTGAGAAGACAACAAATTTTTCGCACTTCTGCTGCTCCAAACGCTTAACCAGAATGGCCTAGGGAAAAAATACACATACCGTTGTAATCGGGCGAGATTCGACTTTCAGATGCAATAGGAATTTTTGGGTTAGGTCAATCCGTTCGCGAGATATGGGAGTTTGAAGCTAAGAAATGGTTGAGAAGACAACAAATTTTTCGCACTTCTGGTGCTCCAAACGCTTAACCAGAGTGGTATAGGCAAAAAATACACATACCGTTGTAATCGGGCGAGTTTCTACTTTCAGACGCAACAGGAATTTTTGGGTTAGGTTAATCCGTTCGCGAGATATGGGAGTTTGAAGCCAAGAAATGGTTGAGAAGGCAAAAAATTTTTCGCAATTCTGCTGCTCCAAACGCTTAACCAGATTGGCCTAGGGAAAAAATACACATACCGTTGTAATCGGGCGAGTTTCTACTTTCAGATGCAATAGGAATTTTTGGGTTAGGTCAATCGTTTCGCGAGATACGGGAGTTTGAAACTAAGAAATGGTTCAGAAGAAAACAAATTTTTCGCACTTCTGCTGCTCCAAACGCTCAACCAGAATGGCCTAGGAAAAAAATACACATACGGTTGTAATCGGGGGAGTTTCTACTTTCAGACGCAACAGGAATTTTTGGGTTAGGACAATCCGTTCGCGAGATATGGGAGTTTGAAGCCAAGAAATGGTTGAGAAGGCTGAAAATTTTTCGCAATTCTGCTGCTCCAAACGCTTAACCAGAGTGGCCTAGGGAAAAAATACACATACCGCTGTAATCGGGCGAGTTTCTACTTTCAGATGCAATAGGAATTTTTGGGTTAGGTCAATCCGTTCGCGAGATATGGGAGTTTGAAGCCAAGAAATGGTTGAGAAGGCAAAAAATTTTTCGCAATTCTGCTGCTCCAAACGCTTAACCAGAATGGCCTAGGGAAAAAATACACATACCGTTGTAATCGGGGGAGTTTCTACTTTCAGATGCAACAGGAATTTTTGGGTTAGGTCAATCCGTTCGCGAGATATGGGAGTTTGAAGCTAAGAAATGGTTGAGAAGACAACAAATTTTTCGCACTTCTGCTGCTCCAAACGCTTAACCAGAATGGCCTAGGGAAAAAATACACACACCGTTGTAATCGGGCGAGTTTGTACTTTCAGATGCAACAGGAATTTTTGGGTTAGGTCAATCCGTTCGCGAGATATGGGAGTTTGAAGCTAAGAAATGGTTGAGAAGACAACAAATTTTTCGCACTTCTGCTGCTCCAAACGCTTAACCAGAATGGCCTAGCGAAAAAATACAAATACCGTTGTAATCGGGCGAGATTCGACTTTCAGATGCAATAGGAATTTTTGGGTTAGGTCAATCCGTTCGCGAGATATGGGAGTTTGAAGCTAAGAAACGGTTGAGAAGACAACAAATTTTTCGCACTTCTGCTGCTCCAAACGCTTAACCAGAATGGTCTAGGGAAAAAATACACATACCGTTGTAATCGGGCGAGTTTCTACTTTCAGATGCAATAGGAATTTTTGGGTTAGGTTAATCCGTTCGCGAGATATGGGAGTTTGAAGCCAAGAAATGGTTGAGAAGGCAAAAAATTTTTCGCAATTCTGCTGCTCCAAACGCTTAACCAGATTGGCCTAGGGAAAAAATACACATACCGTTGTAATCGGGCGAGTTTCTACTTTCAGATGCAATAGGAATTTTTGGGTTAGGTCAATCGTTTCGCGAGATACGGGAGTTTGAAACTAAGAAATGGTTCAGAAGAAAACAAATTTTTCGCACTTCTGCTGCTCCAAACGCTCAACCAGAATGGCCTAGGAAAAAAATACACATACGGTTGTAATCGGGGGAGTTTCTACTTTCAGACGCAACAGGAATTTTTGGGTTAGGACAATCCGTTCGCGAGATATGGGAGTTTGAAGCCAAGAAATGGTTGAGAAGGCTGAAAATTTTTCGCAATTCTGCTGCTCCAAACGCTTAACCAGAGTGGCCTAGGGAAAAAATACACATACCGCTGTAATCGGGCGAGTTTCTACTTTCAGATGCAATAGGAATTTTTGGGTTAGGTCAATCCGTTCGCGAGATATGGGAGTTTGAAGCCAAGAAATGGTTGAGAAGGCAAAAAATTTTTCGCAATTCTGCTGCTCCAAACGCTTAACCAGAATGGCCTAGGGAAAAAATACACATACCGTTGTAATCGGGGGAGTTTCTACTTTCAGATGCAACAGGAATTTTTGGGTTAGGTCAATCCGTTCGCGAGATATGGGAGTTTGAAGCTAAGAAATGGTTGAGAAGACAACAAATTTTTCGCACTTCTGCTGCTCCAAACGCTTAACCAGAATGGCCTAGGGAAAAAATACACACACCGTTGTAATCGGGCGAGTTTGTACTTTCAGATGCAACAGGAATTTTTGGGTTAGGTCAATCCGTTCGCGAGATATGGGAGTTTGAAGCTAAGAAATGGTTGAGAAGACAACAAATTTTTCGCACTTCTGCTGCTCCAAACGCTTAACCAGAATGGTATAGGCAAAAAATACACATACCGTTGTAATCGGGCGAGTTTCTACTTTCAGACGCAACAGGAATTTTTGGGTTAGGTCAATGCGTTCGCGAGATATGGGAGATTGAAGCCAAGAAATGGTTGAGAAGGCAAAAAATTTTTCGCACTTCTGCTGCTCCAAACGCTTAACCAGATTGGCCTAGGGAAAAAATACACATACCGTTGTAATCGGGCGAGTTTCTACTTTCAGATGCAATAGGAATTTTTGGGTTAGGTCAATCCGTTCGCGAGATATGGGAGTTTGAAGCTAAGAAATGGTTGAGAAGACAAAAAATTTTTCGCAATTCTGCTGCACCAAACGCTTAACCAGAATGGTATAGGCAAAAAATACACATACCGTTGTAATCGGGCGAGTTTCTACTTTCAGACGCAACAGGAATTTTTGGGTTAGGTCAATCCGTTCGCGAGATATGGGAGTTTGAAGCCAAGAAATGGTTGAGAAGGCGAAAAATTTTTCGCACTTCTGCTGCTCCAAACGCTTAACCAGATTGGCCTAGGGAAAAAATACACATACCGTTGTAATCGGGCGAGTTTCTACTTTCAGATGCAATAGGAATTTTTGGGTTAGGTCTATCCTTTCGCGAGATATGGGAGTTTGAAACTAAGAAATGGTTGAGAAGACAACAAATTTTTCGCACTTCTGCTGCTCCAAACGCTCAACCAGAATGGCCTAGGAAAAAAATACACATACCGTTGTAATCGGGGGAGTTTCTACTTTCAGACGCAACAGGAATTTTTGGGTTAGGACAATCCGTTCGCGAGATATGGGAGTTTGAAGCCAAGAAATGGTTGAGAAGGCAGAAAATTTTTTGCAATTCTGCTGCTCCAAACGCTTAACCAGAGTGGCCTAGGGAAAAAATACACATACCGCTGTAATCGGGCGAGTTTCTACTTTCAGATGCAATATGAATTTTTGGGTTAGGTCAATCCGTTCGCGAGATATGGGAGTTTGAAGCCAAGAAATGGTTGAGAAGGCAAAAAATTTTTCGCAATTCTGCTGCTCCAAACGCTTAACCAGAATGGCCTAGGGAAAAAATACACATACCGTTGTAATCGGGCGAGATTCGACTTTCAGATGCAATAGGAATTTTTGGGTTAGGTCAATCCGTTCGCGAGATATGGGAGTTTGAAGCTAAGAAATGGTTGTGAAGACAACAAATTTTTCGCACTTCTGCTGCTCCAAACGCTTAACCAGAATGGTATAGGCAAAAAATACACATACCGTTGTAATCGGGCGAGTTTCTACTTTCAGACGCAACAGGAATTTTTGGGTTAGGTCAATCCGTTCGCGAGATATGGGAGTTTGAAGCCAAGAAATGGTTGAGAAGACAACAAATTTTTCGCACTTCTGCTGCTCCAAACGCTTAACCAGAATGGCCTAGGGAAAAGATACACACACCGTTGTAATCGGGCGAGATTCGACTTTCAGATGCAATAGGAATTTTTGGGTTAGGTCAATCCGTTCGCGAGATATGGGAGTTTGAAGCTAAGAAATGGTTGAGAAGACAACAAATTCTTCGCAATTCTGCTGCTCCAAACGCTTAACCAGAATGGCCTAGGGAAAAAATACACACACCGTTGTAATCGGGCGAGTTTGTACTTTCAGATGCAATAGGAATTTTTGGGTTAGGTCAATCCGATCGCGAGATATGGGAGTTTGAAGCCAAGAAATGTTTGAGAAGGCAAAAAATTTTTCGCAATTCTGCTGCTCCAAACGCTTATCCAGAATGGCCTAGGGAAAAAATACACATACCGCTGTAATCGGGCGAGTTTCTACTTTCAGATGCAATAGGAATTTTTGGGTTAGGTCAATCCGTTCGCGAGATATGGGAGTTTGAAGCCAAGAAATGGTTGAGAAGGCAACAAATTTTTCGCACTTCTGCTGCTCCAAACGCTCAACCAGAATGGCCTAGGAAAAAAATACACATACCGTTGTAATCGGGGGAGTTTCTACTTTCAGACGCAACAGGAATTTTTGGGTTAAGACAATCCGTTCGCGAGATATGGGAGTTTGAAGCCAAGAAATGGTTGAGAAGGCAGAAAATTTTTCGCAATTCTGCTGCTCCAAACGCTTAACCAGAGTGTCCTAGGGAAAAAATACACATACCGCTGTAATCGGGCGAGTTTCTACTTTCAGATGCAATAGGAATTTTTGGGTTAGGTCAATCCGTTCGCGAGATATGGGAGTTTGAAGCCAAGAAATGGTTGAGAAGGCAAAAAATTTTTCGCAATTCTGCTGCTCCAAACGCTTAACCAGAATGGCCTAGGGAAAAAATACACATACCGTTGTAATCGGGCGAGTTTCTACTTTCAGATACAATCGGAATTTTTGGGTTAGGTCAATCCGTTCGCGAGATATGGGAGTTTGAAACCAAGGAATGGTTGAGAAGGCAAAAAATTTTTCGCACTTCTGCTGCTCCAAACGCTTAACCAGAATGGCCTATGGAAAAAATACACATACCGTTGTAATCGGGCGAGTTTCTACTTTCAGATGCAATAGGAATTTTTGGATTAGGTCAATCCGTTCGCGAGATATGAGAGTTTGAAGCTAAGAAATGGTTGAGAAGACAACAAATTTTTCGCACTTCTGCTGCTCCAAACGCTTAACCAGAATGGCCTAGGAAAACAATACACATACCGTTGTAATCGGGCGAGTTTCTACTTGCAGACGCAACAGGAATTTTTGGGTTAGGTCAATCCGTTCGCGAGATATGGGAGTTTGAAGCCAAGAAATGGTTGAGAAGGCAGAAAATTTTTCGCAGTTCTGCTGCTCCAAACGCTTAACCAGAATGGCCTAGGGAAAAAATACACATACCGTTGTAATCGGGCGAGTTTCTACTTTCAGACGCTACAGGAATTTTTGGGTTAGGTCAATCCGTTCGCGAGATATGGGAGTTTGAAGCCAAGAAATGGTTGAGAAGGCGAAAAATTTTTCGCAATTCTGCTGCTCCAAACGCTTAACAAGAATGGCCTAGTGTAAAAATACACATACCGCTGTAATCGGGCGAGTTTCTTCTTTCAGACGCAACAGGAATTTTTGAGTTAGGTCAATCCGTTCGCGAGATATGCGAGTTTGAAACCAAGAAATGGTTGAGAAGGCAAAAAATTTTTCGTAATTCTGCTGATCTAAACGCTTAACCAGAATGGGCTAGGGAAGAAATACACATACCGTTGTAATCGGGCGAGTTTCTACTTTCAGATGCAACAGGAATTTTTGGGTTAGGTCAATCCGTTCGCGAGATTTGGGAGTTTGAAGCTAAGAAATGGTTGAGAAGACAACAAATTTTTCGCACTTCTGCTGCTCCAAACGCTTAACCAGAATGGCCTAGGGAAAAAATACACATACCGTTGTAATCGGGCGAGTTTCTACTTTCAGATACAATTGGAATTTTTGGGTTAGGTCATTCCGTTCGCGAGATATGGGAGTTTGAAGCCAAGGAATGGTTGAGAAGGCAAAAAATTTTTCGTAATTCTGCTGATCTAAACGCTTAACCAGAATGGGCTAGGGAAGAAATACACATACCGTTGTAATCGGGCGAGTTTCTACTTTCAGATGCAACAGGAATTTTTGGGTTAGGACAATCCGTTCGCGAGATATGGGAGTTTGAAGCCAAGAAATGGCTGAGAAGGCAGAAAATTTTTCGCAATTCTGCTGCTCCAAACGCTTAACCAGAATGGTATAGGCAAAAAATACACATACCGTTGTAATCGGGGGAGTTTCTACTTTCAGACGCAACAGGAATTTTTGGGTTAGGACAATCCGTTCGCGAGATATGGGAGTTTGAAGCCAAGAAATGGTTGAGAAGGCAGAAAATTTTTCGCAATTCTGCTGCTCCAAACGCTTAACCAGAGTGGCCTAGGGAAAAAATACACATACCGCTGTAATCGGGAGAGTTTCTACTTTCAGATGCAATAGGAATTTTTGGTTAGGTCAATCCGTTCGCGAGATATGGGAGTTTGAAGCCAAGAAATGGTTGAGAAGGCAAAAAATTTTTCGCAATTCTGCAGCTCCAAACGCTTAACCAGAATGGCCTAGGGAAAAAATACACATACCGTTGTAATCGGGGGAGTTTCTACTTTCAGATGCGACAGGAATTTTTGGGTTAGGTCAATCCGTTCGCGAGATATGGGAGTTTGAAGCTAAGAAATGGTTGAGAAGACAACAAATTTTTCGCACTTCTGCTACTCCAAACGCTTAACCAGAATGGCCTAGGGAAAAAATACACATACCGTTGTAATCGGGCGAGATTCGACTTTCAGATGCAATAGGAATTTTTGGGTTAGGTCAATCCGTTCGCGAGATATGGTAGTTTGAAGCCAAGAAATGGTTGAGAAGGCAAAAAATTTTTCGCAATTCTTCTGATCCAAACGCTTAACAAGAATGGCCTAGGGAAAAAATACACATACCGTTGTAATCGGGTGAGTTTCTACTTTCAGATGCAGCAGGAATTTTTGGGTTGGGTCAAACCGTTCGCGAGATATGGGAGTTTGAAGCTAAGAAATGGTTGAGAAGACAACAAATTTTTCGCACTTCTGCTGCTCCAAACGCTTAACCAGAATGGCCTAGGGAAAAAATACACATACCGTTGTAATCGGGCGAGTTTCTACTTTCAGACGCAACAGGAATTTTTGGGTTAGGACAATCCGTTCGCGAGATATGGGAGTTTGAAGCCAAGAAATGGTTGAGAAGGCAGAAAATTTTTCGCAATTCTGCTGCTCCAAACGCTTAACCAGAGTGGCCTAGGGAAAAAATACACACACCGTTGTAATCGGGCGAGTTTGTACTTTCAGATGCAATAGGAATTTTTGGGTTAGGTCAATCAGTTCGCGAGATATGGGAGTTTGAAGCCAAGAAATGGTTGAGAAGGCAAAAAATTTTTCGCAATTCTGCTGCTCCAAACGCTTAACCAGAATGGCCTAGGGAAAAAATACACATACCGTTGTAATCGGGCGAGATTCGACTTTCAGATGCAACAGGAATTTTTGGGTTAGGTCAATCCGTTCGCGAGATATGGGAGTTTGAAGCTAAGAAATGGTTGAGAAGACCACAAATTTTTCGCACTTCTGCTGCTCCAAACGCTTAACCAGAATGGCCTAGGGAAAAAATACACATACCGCTGTAATCGGGCGAGTTTCTACCTTCAGATGCAATAGGATTTTTTGGGTTAGGTCAATCCGTTCGCGAGATATGGGAGTTTGAAGCCAAGAAATGGTTGAGAAGGCAAAAAATTTTTCGCAATTCTGCTGCTCCAAACGCTTAACAAGAATGGCCTAGGGAAAAAATACACATACCGTTGTAATCGGGCGAGTTTCTACTTTCAGACGCAACAGGAATTTTTGGGTTAGGTCAATCCGTTCGCGAGATATGGGAGTTTGAAGCCAAGAAATGGTTGAGAAGGCAGAAAATTTTTCGCAATTCTGCTGCTCCAAACGCTTAACAAGAATGGCCTAGGGAAAAAATACACATACCGTTGTAATCGGGCGAGTTTCTACTTTCAGACGCAACAGGAATTTTTGGGCTAGGTCAATCCGTTCGCGAGATATGGGAGTTTGAAGCCAAGAAATGGTTGAGAAGGCAGAAAATTTTTCGCAATTCTGCTGCTCCAAACGCTTAACCAGAATGGCCTAGGGAAAAAATACACATACCGTTGTAATCGGTCGAGTTTCTACTTTCAGATGCAACAGGAATTTTTGGGTTAGGTCAATCCGTTCGCGAGATATGGGAGTTTGAAGCTAAGAAATGGTTGAGAAGACAACAAATTTTTCGCACTTCTGCTGCTCCAAACGCTTAACCAGAATGGTCTAGGGAAAAAATACACATACGGTTGTAATCGGGCGAGTTTCTACTTTCAGATGCAACAGGAATTTTTGGGTTAGGTCAATCCGTTCGCGAGATATGGGAGTTTGAAGCCAAGAAATGGTTGAGAAGACCACAAATTTTTCGCACTTCTGCTGCTCCAAACGCTTAACCAGAATGGCCTAGGGAAAAAATACACATACCGCTGTAACCGGGCGAGTTTCTACTTTCAGATGCAATAGGATTTTTTGGGTTAGGTCAATCCGTTCGCGAGATATGGGAGTTTGAAGCCAAGAAATGGTTGAGGAGGCAAAAAATTTTTCGCAATTCTGCTGCTCCAAGCGCTTAACAAGAATGGCCTAGGGAAAAAATACACATACCGTTGTAATCGGGCGAGTTTCTACTTTCAGACGCAACAGGAATTTTTGGGTTAGGACAATCCGTTCGCGAGATATGGGAGTTTGAAGCCAAGAAATGGTTGAGAAGGCGAAAAATTTTTCGCAATTCTGCTGCTCCAAACGCTTAACAAGAATGGCCTAGTGTAAAAATACACATACCGCTGTAATCGGGCGAGTTTCTTCTTTCAGACGCAATAGGAATTTTTGGGTTAGGTCAATCCGTTCGCGAGATATGGGAGTTTGAAGCCAAGAAATGGTTGAGAAGGCAAAAAATTTTTCGCAATTCTGCTGCTCCAAACGCTTAACCAGAATGGCCTAGGGAAAAAATACACATACCGATGTAATCGGGCGAGATTCGAATTTCAGATGCAATAGGAATTTTTGGGTTAGGTCAATCCGTTCGCGAGATATGGGAGTTTGAAGCTAAGAAATGGTTGAGAAGACAACAAATTTTTCGCAATTCTGCTGCTCCAAACGCTTAACCAGAATGGCCTAGGGAAAAAATACACATACCGTTGTAATCGGGCGAGATTCGACTTTCAGATGCAATAGGAATTTTTGGGTTAGGTCAATCCGTTCGCGAGATATGGGAGTTTGAAGCTAAGAAATGGTTGTGAAGACAACAAATTTTTCGCACTTCTGCTGCTCCAAACGCTTAACCAGAATGGTATAGGCAAAAAATACACATACCGTTGTAATCGGGCGAGTTTCTACTTTCAGATGCAACAGGAATTTTTGGGTTAGGTCAATCCGTTCGCGAGATATGGGAGTTTGAAGCCAAGAAATGGTTGAGAAGACAACAAATTTTTCGCACTTCTGCTGCTCCAAACGCTTAACCAGAATGGCCTAGGGAAAAAATACACATACCGTTGTAATCGGGCGAGATTCGACTTTCAGATGCAATAGGAATTTTTGGGTTAGGTCAATCCGTTCGCGAGATATGGGAGTTTGAAGCTAAGAAATGGTTGAGAAGACAACAAATTCTTCGCAATGCTGCTGCTCCAAACGCTTAACCAGAATGGCCTAGGGAAAAAATACACACACCGTTGTAATCGGGCGAGTTTGTACTTTCAGATGCAATAGGAATTTTTGGGTTAGGTCAATCCGATCGCGAGATATGGGAGTTTGAAGCCAAGAAATGTTTGAGAAGGCAAAAAATTTTTCGCAATTCTGCTGCTCCAAACGCTTATCCAGAATGGCCTAGGGAAAAAATACACATACCGCTGTAATCGGGCGAGTTTCTACTTTCAGATGCAATAGGAATTTTTGGGTTAGGTCAATCCGTTCGCGAGATATGGGAGTTTGAAGCCAAGAAATGGTTGAGAAGGCAAAAAATTTTTCGCAATTCTTCTGATCCAAACGCATAACAAGAATGGCCTAGGGAAAAAATCCACATACCGTTGTAATCGGGTGAGTTTCTACTTTCAGATGCAATAGGAATTTTTGGGTTAGGTCTATCCTTTCGCGAGATATGGGAGTTTGAAACTAAGAAATGGTTGAGAAGACAACAAATTTTTCGCACTTCTGCTGCTCCAAACGCTCAACCAGAATGGCCTAGGAAAAAAATACACATACCGTTGTAATCGGGGGAGTTTCTACTTTCAGACGCAACAGGAATTTTTGGGTTAAGACAATCCGTTCGCGAGATATGGGAGTTTGAAGCCAAGAAATGGTTGAGAAGGCAGAAAATTTTTCGCAATTCTGCTGCTCCAAACGCTTAACCAGAGTGTCCTAGGGAAAAAATACACATACCGCTGTAATCGGGCGAGTTTCTACTTTCAGATGCAATAGGAATTTTTGGGTTAGGTCAATCCGTTCGCGAGATATGGGAGTTTGAAGCCAAGAAATGGTTGAGAAGGCAAAAAATTTTTCGCAATTCTGCTGCTCCAAACGCTTAACCAGAATGGCCTAGGGAAAAAATACACATACCGTTGTAATCGGGGGAGTTTCTACTTTCAGAAGCAACAGGAATTTTTGGGTTAGGTCAATCCGTTCGCGAGATATGGGAGTTTGAAGCTAAGAAATGGTTGAGAAGACAACAAATTTTTCGCACTTCTGCTACTACAAACGCTTAACCAGAATGGCCTAGGGAAAAAATACACATACCGTTGTAATCGGGCGAGTTTCTACTTTCAGATACAATCGGAATTTTTGGGTTAGGTCAATCCGTTCGCGAGATATGGGAGTTTGAAACCAAGGAATGGTTGAGAAGGCAAAAAATTTTTCGCACTTCTGCTGCTCCAAACGCTTAACCAGAATGGCCTATGGAAAAAATACACATACCGTTGTAATCGGGCGAGTTTCTACTTTCAGATGCAATAGGAATTTTTGGATTAGGTCAATCCGTTCGCGAGATATGAGAGTTTGAAGCTAAGAAATGGTTGAGAAGACAACAAATTTTTCGCACTTCTGCTGCTCCAAACGCTTAACCCGAATGGCCTAGGAAAACAATACACATACCGTTGTAATCGGGCGAGTTTCTACTTGCAGACGCAACAGGAATTTTTGGGTTAGGTCAATCCGTTCGCGAGATATGGGAGTTTGAAGCCAAGAAATGGTTGAGAAGGCAGAAAATTTTTCGCAATTCTGCTGCTCCAAACGCTTAACCAGAATGGCCTAGGGAAAAAATACACATACCGTTGTAATCGGGCGAGTTTCTACTTTCAGACGCTACAGGAATTTTTGGGTTAGGTCAATCCGTTCGCGAGATATGGGAGTTTGAAGCCAAGAAATGGTTGAGAAGGCGAAAAATTTTTCGCAATTCTGCTGCTCCAAACGCTTAACAAGAATGGCCTAGTGTAAAAATACACATACCGCTGTAATCGGGCGAGTTTCTTCTTTCAGACGCAACAGGAATTTTTGAGTTAGGTCAATCCGTTCGCGAGATATGCGAGTTTGAAACCAAGAAATGGTTGAGAAGGCAAAAAATTTTTCGTAATTCTGCTGATTTAAACGCTTAACCAGAATGGGCTAGGGAAGAAATACACATACCGTTGTAATCGGGCGAGTTTCTACTTTCAGATGCAACAGGAATTTTTGGGTTAGGTCAATCCGTTCGCGAGATTTGGGAGTTTGAAGCTAAGAAATGGTTGAGAAGACAACAAATTTTTCGCACTTCTGCTGCTCCAAACGCTTAACCAGAGTGTCCTAGGGAAAAAATACACATACCGCTGTAATCGGGCGAGTTTCTACTTTCAGATGCAATAGGAATTTTTGGGTTAGGTCAATCCGTTCGCGAGATATGGGAGTTTGAAGCCAAGAAATGGTTGAGAAGGCAAAAAATTTTTCGCAATTCTGCTGCTCCAAACGCTTAACCAGAATGGCCTAGGGAAAAAATACACATACCGTTGTAATCGGGGGAGTTTCTACTTTCAGAAGCAATAGGAATTTTTGGATTAGGTCAATCCGTTCGCGAGATATGAGAGTTTGAAGCTAAGAAATGGTTGAGAAGACAACAAATTTTTCGCACTTCTGCTGCTCCAAACGCTTAACCAGAATGGCCTAGGAAAACAATACACATACCGTTGTAATCGGGCGAGTTTCTACTTGCAGACGCAACAGGAATTTTTGGGTTAGGTCAATCCGTTCGCGAGATATGGGAGTTTGAAGCCAAGAAATGGTTGAGAAGGCAGAAAATTTTTCGCAATTCTGCTGCTCCAAACGCTTAACCAGAATGGCCTAGGGAAAAAATACACATACCGTTGTAATCGGGCGAGTTTCTACTTTCAGACGCTACAGGAATTTTTGGGTTAGGTCAATCCGTTCGCGAGATATGGGAGTTTGAAGCCAAGAAATGGTTGAGAAGGCGAAAAATTTTTCGCAATTCTGCTGCTCCAAACGCTTAACAAGAATGGCCTAGTGTAAAAATACACATACCGCTGTAATCGGGCGAGTTTCTTCTTTCAGACGCAACAGGAATTTTTGAGTTAGGTCAATCCGTTCGCGAGATATGCGAGTTTGAAACCAAGAAATGGTTGAGAAGGCAAAAAATTTTTCGTAATTCTGCTGATCTAAACGCTTAACCAGAATGGGCTAGGGAAGAAATACACATACCGTTGTAATCGGGCGAGTTTCTACTTTCAGATGCAACAGGAATTTTTGGGTTAGGTCAATCCGTTCGCGAGATTTGGGAGTTTGAAGCTAAGAAATGGTTGAGAAGACAACAAATTTTTCGCACTTCTGCTGCTCCAAACGCTTAACCAGAGTGTCCTAGGGAAAAAATACACATACCGCTGTAATCGGGCGAGTTTCTACTTTCAGATGCAATAGGAATTTTTGGGTTAGGTCAATCCGTTCGCGAGATATGTGAGTTTGAAGCCAAGAAATGGTTGAGAAGGCAAAAAATTTTTCGCAATTCTGCTGCTCCAAACGCTTAACCAGAATGGCCTAGGGAAAAAATACACATACCGTTGTAATCGGGGGAGTTTCTACTTTCAGAAGCAACAGGAATTTTTGGGTTAGGTCAATCCGTTCGCGAGATATGGGAGTTTGAAGCTAAGAAATGGTTGAGAAGACAACAAATTTTTCGCACTTCTGCTACTACAAACGCTTAACCAGAATGGCCTAGGGAAAAAATACACATACCGTTGTAATCGGGCGAGTTTCTACTTTCAGATACAATCGGAATTTTTGGGTTAGGTCAATCCGTTCGCGAGATATGGGAGTTTGAAACCAAGGAATGGTTGAGAAGGCAAAAAATTTTTCGCACTTCTGCTGCTCCAAACGCTTAACCAGAATGGCCTATGGAAAAAATACACATACCGTTGTAATCGGGCGAGTTTCTACTTTCAGATGCAATAGGAATTTTTGGATTGGGTCAATCCGTTCGCGAGATATGAGAGTTTGAAGCTAAGAAATGGTTGAGAAGACAACAAATTTTTCGCACTTCTGCTGCTCCAAACGCTTAACCAGAATGGCCTAGGAAAACAATACACATACCGTTGTAATCGGGCGAGTTTCTACTTGCAGACGCAACAGGAATTTTTGGGTTAGGTCAATCCGTTCGCGAGATATGGGAGTTTGAAGCCAAGAAATGGTTGAGAAGGCAGAAAATTTTTCGCAATTCTGCTGCTCCAAACGCTTAACCAGAATGGCCTAGGGAAAAAATACACATACCGTTGTAATCGGGCGAGTTTCTACTTTCAGACGCTACAGGAATTTTTGGGTTAGGTCAATCCGTTCGCGAGATATGGGAGTTTGAAGCCAAGAAATGGTTGAGAAGGCGAAAAATTTTTCGCAATTCTGCTGCTCCAAACGCTTAACAAGAATGGCCTAGTGTAAAAATACACATACCGCTGTAATCGGGCGAGTTTCTTCTTTCAGACGCAACAGGAATTTTTGAGTTAGGTCAATCCGTTCGCGAGATATGCGAGTTTGAAACCAAGAAATGGTTGAGAAGGCAAAAAATTTTTCGTAATTCTGCTGATCTAAACGCTTAACCAGAATGGGCTAGGGAAGAAATACACATACCGTTGTAATCGGGCGAGTTTCTACTTTCAGATGCAACAGGAATTTTTGGGTTAGGTCAATCCGTTCGCGAGATTTGGGAGTTTGAAGCTAAGAAATGGTTGAGAAGACAACAAATTTTTCGCACTTCTGCTGCTCCAAACGCTTAACCAGAATGGCCTAGGGAAAAAATACACATACCGTTGTAATCGGGCGAGTTTCTACTTTCAGATACAATTGGAATTTTTGGGTTAGGTCATTCCGTTCGCGAGATATGGGAGTTTGAAGCCAAGGAATGGTTGAGAAGGCAAAAAATTTTTCGCACTTCTGCTGCTCCAAACGCTTAACCAGAATGGCCTAGGGAAAAAATACACACACCGTTGTAATCGGGCGAGTTTGTACTTTCAGATGCAACAGGAATTTTTGGGTTAGGACAATCCGTTCGCGAGATATGGGAGTTTGAAGCCAAGAAATGGCTGAGAAGGCAGAAAATTTTTCGCAATTCTGCTGCTCCAAACGCTTAACCAGAATGGTATAGGCAAAAAATACACATACCGTTGTAATCGGGGGAGTTTCTACTTTCAGACGCAACAGGAATTTTTGGGTTAGGACAATCCGTTCGCGAGATATGGGAGTTTGAAGCCAAGAAATGGTTGAGAAGGCAGAAAATTTTTCGCAATTCTGCTGCTCCAAACGCTTAACCAGAGTGGCCTAGGGAAAAAATACACATACCGCTGTAATCGGGAGAGTTTCTACTTTCAGATGCAATAGGAATTTTTGGTTAGGTCAATCCGTTCGCGAGATATGGGAGTTTGAAGCCAAGAAATGGTTGAGAAGGCAAAAAATTTTTCGCAATTCTGCAGCTCCAAACGCTTAACCAGAATGGCCTAGGGAAAAAATACACATACCGTTGTAATCGGGGGAGTTTCTACTTTCAGATGCAACAGGAATTTTTGGGTTAGGTCAATCCGTTCGCGAGATATGGGAGTTTGAAGCTAAGAAATGGTTGAGAAGACAACAAATTTTTCGCTCTTCTGCTGCTCCAAACGCTTAACCAGAATGGCCTAGGGAAAAAATACACATACCGTTGTAATCGGGCGAGATTCGACTTTCAGATGCAATAGGAATTTTTGGGTTAGGTCAATCCGTTCGCGAGATATGGTAGTTTGAAGCCAAGAAATGGTTGAGAAGGCAAAAAATTTTTCGCAATTCTTCTGATCCAAACGCTTAACAAGAATGGCCTAGGGAAAAAATACACATACCGTTGTAATCGGGTGAGTTTCTACTTTCAGATGCAGCAGGAATTTTTGGGTTGGGTCAATCCGTTCGCGAGATATGGGAGTTTGAAGCTAAGAAATGGTTGAGAAGACAACAAATTTTTCGCACTTCTGCTGCTCCAAACGCTTAACCAGAATGGCCTAGGGAAAAAATACACATACCGTTGTAATCGGGCGAGTTTCTACTTTCAGACGCAACAGGAATTTTTGGGTTAGGACAATCCGTTCGCGAGATATGGGAGTTTGAAGCCAAGAAATGGTTGAGAAGGCAGAAAATTTTTCGCAATTCTGCTGCTCCAAACGCTTAACCAGAGTGGCCTAGGGAAAAAATACACACACCGTTGTAATCGGGCGAGTTTGTACTTTCAGATGCAATAGGAATTTTTGGGTTAGGTCAATCAGTTCGCGAGATATGGGAGTTTGAAGCCAAGAAATGGTTGAGAAGGCAAAAAATTTTTCGCAATTCTGCTGCTCCAAACGCTTAACCAGAATGGCCTAGGGAAAAAATACACATACCGTTGTAATCGGGCGAGATTCGACTTTCAGATGCAACAGGAATTTTTGGGTTAGGTCAATCCGTTCGCGAGATATGGGAGTTTGAAGCTAAGAAATGGTTGAGAAGACCACAAATTTTTCGCACTTCTGCTGCTCCAAACGCTTAACCAGAATGGCCTAGGGAAAAAATACACATACCGCTGTAATCGGGCGAGTTTCTACCTTCAGATGCAATAGGATTTTTTGGGTTAGGTCAATCCGTTCGCGAGATATGGGAGTTTGAAGCCAAGAAATGGTTGAGAAGGCAAAAAATTTTTCGCAATTCTGCTGCTCCAAACGCTTAACAAGAATGGCCTAGGGAAAAAATACACATACCGTTGTAATCGGGCGAGTTTCTACTTTCAGACGCAACAGGAATTTTTGGGTTAGGTCAATCCGTTCGCGAGATATGGGAGTTTGAAGCCAAGAAATGGTTGAGAAGGCAGAAAATTTTTCGCAATTCTGCTGCTCCAAACGCTTAACAAGAATGGCCTAGGGAAAAAATACACATACCGTTGTAATCGGGCGAGTTTCTACTTTCAGACGCAACAGGAATTTTTGGGCTAGGTCAATCCGTTCGCGAGATATGGGAGTTTGAAGCCAAGAAATGGTTGAGAAGGCAGAAAATTTTTCGCAATTCTGCTGCTCCAAACGCTTAACCAGAATGGCCTAGGGAAAAAATACACATACCGTTGTAATCGGTCGAGTTTCTACTTTCAGATGCAACAGGAATTTTTGGGTTAGGTCAATCCGTTCGCGAGATATGGGAGTTTGAAGCTAAGAAATGGTTGAGAAGACAACAAATTTTTCGCACTTCTGCTGCTCCAAACGCTTAACCAGAATGGTCTAGGGAAAAAATACACATACGGTTGTAATCGGGCGAGTTTCTACTTTCAGATGCAACAGGAATTTTTGGGTTAGGTCAATCCGTTCGCGAGATATGGGAGTTTGAAGCCAAGAAATGGTTGAGAAGACCACAAATTTTTCGCACTTCTGCTGCTCCAAACGCTTAACCAGAATGGCCTAGGGAAAAAATACACATACCGCTGTAACCGGGCGAGTTTCTACTTTCAGATGCAATAGGATTTTCTGGGTTAGGTCAATCCGTTCGCGAGATATGGGAGTTTGAAGCCAAGAAATGGTTGAGGAGGCAAAAAATTTTTCGCAATTCTGCTGCTCCAAGCGCTTAACAAGAATGGCCTAGGGAAAAAATACACATACCGTTGTAATCGGGCGAGTTTCTACTTTCAGACGCAATAGGAATTTTTGGGTTAGGTCAATCCGTTCGCGAGATATGGGAGTTTGAAGCCAAGAAATGGTTGAGAAGGCAAAAAATTTTTCGCAATTCTGCTGCTCCAAACGCTTAACCAGAATGGCCTAGGGAAAAAATACACATACCGTTGTAATCGGGTGAGTTTCTACTTTCAGATGCAACAGGAATTTTTGGGTTAGGTCAATCCGTTCGCGAGATATGGGAGTTTGAAACTAAGAAATGGTTGAGAAGACAACAAATTTTTCGCACTTCTGCTGCTCCAAACGCTTAACCAGAATGGCCTAGGGAAAAAATACACATACCGTTGTAATCGGGCGAGTTTCTACTTTCAGACGCAACAGGAATTTTTGGGTTAGGACAATCCGTTCGCGAGATATGGGAGTTTGAAGCCAAGAAATGGTTGAGAAGGCAGAAAATTTTTCGCAATTCTGCTGCTCCAAACGCTTAACCAGAGTGGCCTAGGGAAAAAATACACACACCGTTGTAATCGGGCGAGTTTGTACTTTCAGATGCAATAGGAATTTTTGGGTTAGGTCAATCAGTTCGCGAGATATGGGAGTTTGAAGCCAAGAAATGGTTGAGAAGGCAAAAAATTTTTCGCAATTCTGCTGCTCCAAACGCTTAACCAGAATGGCCTAGGGAAAAAATACACATACCGTTGTAATCGGGCGAGATTCGACTTTCAGATGCAACAGGAATTTTTGGGTTAGGTCAATCCGTTCGCGAGATATGGGAGTTTGAAGCTAAGAAATGGTTGAGAAGACCACAAATTTTTCGCACTTCTGCTGCTCCAAACGCTTAACCAGAATGGCCTAGGGAAAAAATACACATACCGCTGTAATCGGGCGAGTTTCTACCTTCAGATGCAATAGGATTTTTTGGGTTAGGTCAATCCGTTCGCGAGATATGGGAGTTTGAAGCCAAGAAATGGTTGAGAAGGCAAAAAATTTTTCGCAATTCTGCTGCTCCAAACGCTTAACAAGAATGGCCTAGGGAAAAAATACACATACCGTTGTAATCGGGCGAGTTTCTACTTTCAGACGCAACAGGAATTTTTGGGTTAGGTCAATCCGTTCGCGAGATATGGGAGTTTGAAGCCAAGAAATGGTTGAGAAGGCAGAAAATTTTTCGCAATTCTGCTGCTCCAAACGCTTAACAAGAATGGCCTAGGGAAAAAATACACATACCGTTGTAATCGGGCGAGTTTCTACTTTCAGACGCAACAGGAATTTTTGGGCTAGGTCAATCCGTTCGCGAGATATGGGAGTTTGAAGCCAAGAAATGGTTGAGAAGGCAGAAAATTTTTCGCAATTCTGCTGCTCCAAACGCTTAACCAGAATGGCCTAGGGAAAAAATACACATACCGTTGTAATCGGTCGAGTTTCTACTTTCAGATGCAACAGGAATTTTTGGGTTAGGTCAATCCGTTCGCGAGATATGGGAGTTTGAAGCTAAGAAATGGTTGAGAAGACAACAAATTTTTCGCACTTCTGCTGCTCCAAACGCTTAACCAGAATGGTCTAGGGAAAAAATACACATACGGTTGTAATCGGGCGAGTTTCTACTTTCAGATGCAACAGGAATTTTTGGGTTAGGTCAATCCGTTCGCGAGATATGGGAGTTTGAAGCCAAGAAATGGTTGAGAAGACCACAAATTTTTCGCACTTCTGCTGCTCCAAACGCTTAACCAGAATGGCCTAGGGAAAAAATACACATACCGCTGTAACCGGGCGAGTTTCTACTTTCAGATGCAATAGGATTTTCTGGGTTAGGTCAATCCGTTCGCGAGATATGGGAGTTTGAAGCCAAGAAATGGTTGAGGAGGCAAAAAATTTTTCGCAATTCTGCTGCTCCAAGCGCTTAACAAGAATGGCCTAGGGAAAAAATACACATACCGTTGTAATCGGGCGAGTTTCTACTTTCAGACGCAATAGGAATTTTTGGGTTAGGTCAATCCGTTCGCGAGATATGGGAGTTTGAAGCCAAGAAATGGTTGAGAAGGCAAAAAATTTTTCGCAATTCTGCTGCTCCAAACGCTTAACCAGAATGGCCTAGGGAAAAAATACACATACCGTTGTAATCGGGTGAGTTTCTACTTTCAGATGCAACAGGAATTTTTGGGTTAGGTCAATCCGTTCGCGAGATATGGGAGTTTGAAACTAAGAAATGGTTGAGAAGACAACAAATTTTTCGCACTTCTGCTGCTCCAAACGCTTAACCAGAATGGCCTAGGGAAAAAATACACATACCGTTGTAATCGGGCGAGTTTCTACTTTCAGATGCAACAGGAATTTTTGGGTTAGGTCAATCCGTTCACGAGATATGGGAGTTTGAAGCTAAGAAATGGTTGAGAAGACAACAAATTTTTCGCACTTCTGCTGCTCCAAACGCTTAACCAGAATGGTCTAGGGAAAAAATACACATACGGTTGTAATCGGGCGAGTTTCTACTTTCAGATGCAACAGGAATTTTTGGGTTAGGTCAATCCGTTCGCGAGATATGGGAGTTTGAAGCCAAGAAATGTTTGAGAAGGCAACAAATTTTTCGCGATTCTGCTGCTCCAAACGCTTAACCAGAATGGCCTAGGGAAAAAATACACATACCGTTGTAATCGGGCGAGTTTCTACTTTCAGACGCAACAGGAATTTTTGGGTTAGGTCAATCCGTTCGGGAGATATGGGAGTTTGAAGCCAAGAAATGGTTGAGAAGGCAGAAAATTTTCCGCAATTCTGCTGCTCCAAACGCTTAACCAGAATGGCCTAGGGAAAAAATACACATACCGCTGTAATCGGGCGGGTTTCTACTTTCAGATGCAATAGGAATTTTTGGGTTAGGTCAATCCGTTCGCGAGATATGCGAGTTTGAAACTAAGAAATGGTTGGGAAGACAACAAATTTTTCGCAATTCTGCTGATCCAAACGCTTAACCAGAATGGGCTAGGGAAAAAATACACATACCGTTGTAATCGGGCGAGTTTCTACTTTCAGACGCCACAGGAATTTTTGGTTTAGGTCAATCCGTTCGCGAGATATGGGAGTTTGAAGCCAAGAAATGGTTGAGAAGGCGAAAAATTTTTCGCAATTCTGCTGCTCCAAACGCTTAACCAGAATGGCCTAGGGAAAAAATACACATACCGCTGTAATCGGGCGAGTTTCTACTTTCAGATGCAATAGGATTTTTTGGGTTAGGTCAATCCGTTCGCGAGATATGGGAGTTTGAAGCCAAGAAATGGTTGAGAAGGCAAAAAATTTTTCGCAATTCTGCTGCTCCAAACGCTTAACCAGAATGGCCTAGGGAAAAAATACACATACCGTTGTAATCGGGTGAGTTTCTACTTTCAGATGCAACAGGAATTTTTGGGTTAGGTCAATCCGTTCGCGAGATATGGGAGTTTGAAACTAAGAAATGGTTGAGAAGACAACAAATTTTTCGCACTTCTGCTGCTCCAAACGCTTAACCAGAATGGCCTAGGGAAAAAATACACATACCGTTGTAATCGGGCGAGTTTCTACTTTCCGATGCAACAGGAATTTTTGGGTTAGGTCAATCCGTTCACGAGATATGGGAGTTTGAAGCTAAGATATGGTTGAGAAGACAACAAATTTTTCGCACTTCTGCTGCTCCAAATGCTTAACCAGAATGGTCTAGGGAAAAAATACACATACGGTTGTAATCGGGCGAGTTTCTACTTTCAGATGCAACAGGAATTTTTGGGTTAGGTCAATCCGTTCGCGAGATATGGGAGTTTGAAGCCAAGAAATGTTTGAGAAGGCAACAAATTTTTCGCGATTCTGCTGCTCCAAACGCTTAACCAGAATGGCCTAGGGAAAAAATACACATACCGTTGTAATCGGGCGAGTTTCTACTTTCAGACGCAACAGGAATTTTTGGGTTAGGTCAATCCGTTCGGGAGATATGGGAGTTTGAAGCCAAGAAATGGTTGAGAAGGCAGAAAATTTTTCGCAATTCTGCTGCTCCAAACGCTTAACCAGAATGGCCTAGGGAAAAAATACACATACCGTTGTAATCGGGTGAGTTTCTACTTTCAGATGCAACAGGAATTTTTGGGTTAGGTCAATCCGTTCGCGAGATATGGGAGTTTGAAACTAAGAAATGGTTGAGAAGACAACAAATTTTTCGCACTTCTGCTGCTCCAAACGCTTAACCAGAATGGCCTAGGGAAAAAATACACATACCGTTGTAATCGGGCGAGTTTCTACTTTCAGATGCAACAGGAATTTTTGGGTTAGGTCAATCCGTTCACGAGATATGGGAGTTTGAAGCTAAGAAATGGTTGAGAAGACAACAAATTTTTCGCACTTCTGCTGCTCCAAACGCTTAACCAGAATGGTCTAGGGAAAAAATACACATACCGCTGTAATCGGGCGAGTTTCTACTTTCAGATGCAATAGGATTTTTTGGGTTAGGTCAATCCGTTCGCGAGATATGGGAGTTTGAAGCCAAGAAATGGTTGAGAAGGCAAAAAATTTTTCGCAATTCTGCTGATCCAAACGCTTAACCAGAATGGGCTAGGGAAAAAATACACATACCGTTGTAATCGGGCGAGTTTCTACTTTCAGACGCCACAGGAATTTTTGGTTTAGGTCAATCCGTTCGCGAGATGTGGGAGTTTGAAGCCAAGAAATGGTTGAGAAGGCGAAAAATTTTTCGCAATTCTGCTGCTCCAAACGCTTAACCAGAATGGCCTAGGGAAAAAATACACATACCGCTGTAATCGGGCGAGTTTCTACTTTCAGATGCAATAGGATTTTTTGGGTTAGGTCAATCCGTTCGCGAGATATGGGAGTTTGAAGCCAAGAAATGGTTGAGAAGGCAAAAAATTTTTCGCAATTCTGCTGCTCCAAACGCTTAACCAGAATGGCCTAGGGAAAAAATACACATACCGTTGTAATCGGGTGAGTTTCTACTTTCAGATGCAACAGGAATTTTTGGGTTAGGTCAATCCGTTCGCGAGATATGGGAGTTTGAAACTAAGAAATGGTTGAGAAGACAACAAATTTTTCGCACTTCTGCTGCTCCAAACGCTTAACCAGAATGGCCTAGGGAAAAAATACACATACCGTTGTAATCGGGCGAGTTTCTACTTTCCGATGCAACAGGAATTTTTGGGTTAGGTCAATCCGTTCACGAGATATGGGAGTTTGAAGCTAAGAAATGGTTGAGAAGACAACAAATTTTTCGCACTTCTGCTGCTCCAAATGCTTAACCAGAATGGTCTAGGGAAAAAATACACATACGGTTGTAATCGGGCGAGTTTCTACTTTCAGATGCAACAGGAATTTTTGGGTTAGGTCAATCCGTTCGCGAGATATGGGAGTTTGAAGCCAAGAAATGTTTGAGAAGGCAACAAATTTTTCGCGATTCTGCTGCTCCAAACGCTTAACCAGAATGGCCTAGGGAAAAAATACACATACCGTTGTAATCGGGCGAGTTTCTACTTTCAGACGCAACAGGAATTTTTGGGTTAGGTCAATCCGTTCGGGAGATATGGGAGTTTGAAGCCAAGAAATGGTTGAGAAGGCAGAAAATTTTTCGCAATTCTGCTGCTCCAAACGCTTAACCAGAATGGCCTAGGGAAAAAATACACATACCGTTGTAATCGGGTGAGTTTCTACTTTCAGATGCAACAGGAATTTTTGGGTTAGGTCAATCCGTTCACGAGATATGGGAGTTTGAAGCTAAGAAATGGTTGAGAAGACAACAAATTTTTCGCACTTCTGCTGCTCCAAACGCTTAACCAGAATGGCCTAGGGAAAAAATACACATACCGTTGTAATCGGGCGAGTTTCTACTTTCAGATGCAACAGGAATTTTTGGGTTAGGTCAATCCGTTCACGAGATATGGGAGTTTGAAGCTAAGAAATGGTTGAGAAGACAACAAATTTTTCGCACTTCTGCTGCTCCAAACGCTTAACCAGAATGGTCTAGGGAAAAAATACACATACCGCTGTAATCGGGCGAGTTTCTACTTTCAGATGCAATAGGATTTTTTGGGTTAGGTCAATCCGTTCGCGAGATATGGGAGTTTGAAGCCAAGAAATGGTTGAGAAGGCAAAAAATTTTTCGCAATTCTGCTGCTCCAAACGCTTAACAAGAATGGCCTAGGGAAAAAATACACATACCGTTGTAATCGGGCGAGTTTCTACTTTCAGACGCAATAGGAATTTTTGGGTTAGGTCAATCCGTTCGCGAGATATGGGAGTTTGAAGCCAAGAAATGGTTGAGAAGGCAAAAAATTTTTCGCAATTCTGCTGCTCCAAACGCTTAACCAGAATGGCCTAGGGAAAAAATACACATACCGTTGTAATCGGGTGAGTTTCTACTTTCAGATGCAACAGGAATTTTTGGGTTAGGTCAATCCGTTCACGAGATATGGGAGTTTGAAGCTAAGAAATGGTTGAGAAGACAACAAATTTTTCGCACTTCTGCTGCTCCAAACGCTTAACCAGAATGGTCTAGGGAAAAAATACACATACGGTTGTAATCGGGCGAGTTTCTACTTTCAGATGCAACAGGAATTTTTGGGTTAGGTCAATCCGTTCGCGAGATATGGGAGTTTGAAGCCAAGAAATGTTTGAGAAGGCAACAAATTTTTCGCGATTCTGCTGCTCCAAACGCTTAACCAGAATGTCCTAGGGAAAAAATACACATACCGTTGTAATCGGGCGAGTTTCTACTTTCAGACGCAACAGGAATTTTTGGGTTAGGTCAATCCGTTCGGGAGATATGGGAGTTTGAAGCCAAGAAATGGTTGAGAAGGCAGAAAATTTTCCGCAATTCTGCTGCTCCAAACGCTTAACCAGAATGGCCTAGGGAAAAAATACACATACCGCTGTAATCGGGCGGGTTTCTACTTTCAGATGCAATAGGAATTTTTGGGTTAGGTCAATCCGTTCGCGAGATATGCGAGTTTGAAACGAAGAAATGGTTGGGAAGACAACAAATTTTTCGCAATTCTGCTGATCCAAACGCTTAACCAGAATGGGCTAGGGAAAAAATACACATACCGTTGTAATCGGGCGAGTTTCTACTTTCAGACGCCACAGGAATTTTTGGTTTAGGTCAATCCGTTCGCGAGATATGGGAGTTTGAAGCCAAGAAATGGTTGAGAAGGCGAAAAATTTTTCGCAATTCTGCTGCTCCAAACGCTTAACCAGAATGGCCTAGGGAAAAAATACACATACCGCTGTAATCGGGCGAGTTTCTACTTTCAGATGCAATAGGATTTTTTGGGTTAGGTCAATCCGTTCGCGAGATATGGGAGTTTGAAGCCAAGAAATGGTTGAGAAGGCAAAAAATTTTTCGCAATTCTGCTGCTCCAAACGCTTAACCAGAATGGCCTAGGGAAAAAATACACATACCGTTGTAATCGGGTGAGTTTCTACTTTCAGATGCAACAGGAATTTTTGGGTTAGGTCAATCCGTTCGCGAGATATGGGAGTTTGAAACTAAGAAATGGTTGAGAAGACAACAAATTTTTCGCACTTCTGCTGCTCCAAACGCTTAACCAGAATGGCCTAGGGAAAAAATACACATACCGTTGTAATCGGGTGAGTTTCTACTTTCAGATGCAAC
>NW_027479699.1:0-76889 GCF_051014685.1 Ptiloglossa arizonensis
AACGGATTGACCTAACCCAAAAATTCCTGTTGCATCTGAAAGTAGAAACTCGCCCGATTACAACGGTATGTGTATATTTTCCCTAGGCCATTCCTGTTAAGCGTTTGGAGCACAAGAATTGCGAAAAATTTTTTGCCTTCTCAACCATCTCTTGGCTTCAAACTCCCATACCTCGCGAACGGATTGACCTAACCCAAAAATTCCTATTGCATCTGAAAGTAGTAACTCGCCCGATTACAACGGTGTGTGTATTTTTTCCCTAGGCCATTCTGTTAAGCGTTTGGAGCAGCAGAATTGCGAAAAATTTTTTGCCTTCCCAACCATTTCTTGGCCAAACTCCATATCTCGCGAACGAATTGACCTAACCCAAAAATTCCTGTTGCATCTGAAAGTAGAAACTCGCCCGATTACAACGGTATGTGTATTTTTTCCCTAGCCCATTCTTGTTAAGCGTTTGGTTCAGCAGAATTGCGAAAAATTTGTTGTCTTCTCAACCATTTCTTAGTTTCAAAGTCCCATATCTCGCGAATGGATTGATCAAACCCACAAATTCCTGCTGCGTCTGAAAGTAGAGACTAGCCCGATTACAACGGTATGTGTATTTTCTCCCTAGGCCATTCTGGTTAAGCGTTTGGAGCAGCAGAATTTCGAAAAATTTTTTGCCTTCTCAACCATTTCTTGGCTTCAAACTCCCATATCTCGCGAACGGATTGACCTCACCCAAAATTCCTATTGCATCTGAAAGTAGAAACTAGCCCGATTACAACGGTATGTGTATTTTGTCCCTAGGCCATTCTGGTTAAGCGTTTGGAGCAGAAGAATTGCGAAAAATTTTTTGCCTTCTCAACCATTTCTTGGCTTCAATCTCCCATATCTCGCGAACGGATTGACCTAACCCAAAAATTCCTATTGCATCTGAAAGTAGGAACTCGCCCGATTACAGCGGTATGTGTATTTTTTCCATAGGCAATTCTGGTTAAGCGTTTGGAGCAGCAGAATTGCGAAAAATTTTTTGCCTTCTCTACCATTTCTTGGCTTCAAACTCCCATACCTCGCGAACGGATTGACCTAACCCAAAAATTCCTATTGCATCTGAAAGTAGAAACTCGCCCGATTACAACGGTGTGTGTATTTTTTCCCTAGGCCATTCTGGTTAAGCGTTTGGAGCAGCTGAATTGCGAAAAATTTCTTGCCTTCTCAACCATTTCTTGGCTTCAAACTCCCATATCTCGCGAACGGATTGACCTAACCCAAAAGTCCTATTGCATCTGAAAGTAGAAACTAGCCCGATTACAGCGGTATGTGTATTTTCTCCCTAGGCCATTCTGGTTAAGCGTTTGGAGCAGCAGAATTGCGAAAAATTTGTTGTCTTCTCAACCATTTCTTAGCTTCAAACTCCCATATCTCGCGAATGGATTGACCAAACCCACAAATTCCTGCTGCGTCTGAAAGTAGAAACTAGCCCGATTACAACGGTATGTGTATTTTCTCCCTAGGCCATTCTGGTTAAGCGTTTGGAGCAGCAGAATTGCGAAAAATTTTTTGCCTTCTCAACCATTTCTTGGCTTCAAACTCCCATATCTCGCGAACGGATTGACCTCACCCAAAAATTCCTATTGCATCTGAAAGTAGAAACTAGCCCGATTACAACGGTATGTGTATTTTGTCCTAGGCCATTCTGGTTAAGCGTTTGGAGCAGCAGAATTGCGAAAAATTTTTTGCCTTCTCAACCATTTCTTGGCTTCAAACTCTCATATCTCGCGAACGGATTGACCTCACCCAAAAATTCCTATTGCATCTGAAAGTAGAAACTAGCCCGATTACAACGGTATGTTTATTTTGTCCCTAGGCCATTCTGGTTAAGCGTTTGGAGCAGCAGAATTGCGAAAATTTTTTGCCTTCTCAACCATCTCTTGGCTCAAGCTCCCATATCTCGCGAACGGATTGGCCTAACCCAAAAATTCCAATTGCATCTGAAAGTAGAAACTCGCCCGATTACAACGGTATGTGTATTTTTTCCCTAGGCCATTCTGGTTAAGCGTTTGGAGCAGCAGAATTGCGAAAAATTTGTTGTCTCCTCAACCATTTCTTAGCTTCAAACTCCCATATCTCGCGAACGGATTGACCTAACCCAAAAATTCCTGTTGCATCTGAAAGTAGAAACTCGCCCGATTACAACGGTATGTGTATATTTTCCCTAGGCCATTCCTGTTAAGCGTTTGGAGCACAAGAATTGCGAAAAATTTTTTGCCTTCTCACCATCTCTTGGCTTCAAACTCCCATATCTCGCGAACGGATTGACCTAACCCAAAAATTCCTATTGCATCTGAAAGTAGTAACTCGCCCGATTACAACGGTGTGTGTATTTTTTCCCTAGGCCATTCTGGTTAAGCGTTTGGAGCAGCAGAATTGCGAAAAATTTTTTGCCTTCCCAACCATTTCTTGGCCCAAACTCCCATATCTCGCGAACGGATTGACCTAACCCAAAAATTCCAATTGCATCTGAAAGTAGAAACTCGCCCGATTACAACGGTATGTGTATTTTGTCCCTAGGCCATTCTGGTTAAGCGTTTGGAGCAGCAGAATTGCGAAAAATTTTTTGCCTTCTCAAACATTTCTTGGCTCAAGCTCCCATATCTCGCGAACGGATTGACCTAACCCAAAAATTCCAATTGCATCTGAAAGTAGAAACTCGCCCGATTACAACGGTATGTGTATTTTTTCCCTAGGCCATTCTGGTTAAGCGTTTGGAGCAGCAGAATTGCGAAAAATTTGTTGTCTCCTCAACCATTTCTTAGCTTCAAACTCCCATATCTCGCGAACGGATTGACCTAACACAAAAATTCCTGTTGCATCTGAAAGTAGAAACTCGCCCGATTACAACGGTATGTGTATTTTTTCCCTAGGCCATTCCTGTTAAGCGTTTGAAGCACAAGAATTGTGAAAAATTTTTTGCCTTCTCAACCATTTCTTGGCTTCAAACTCCCATATCTCGCGAACGGATTGACCTAACCCAAAAATTCCTATTGCATCTGAAAGTAGGAACTCGCCCGATTACAGCGGTATGTGTATTTTTTCCATAGGCAATTCTGGTTAAGCGTTTGGAGCAGCAGAATTGCGAAAAATTTTTTGCCTTCTCTACCATTTCTTGGCTTCAAACTCCCATACCTCGCGAACGGATTGACCTAACCCAAAAATTCCTATTGCATCTGAAAGTAGAAACTCGCCCGATTACAACGGTGTGTGTATTTTTTCCCTAGGCCATTCTGGTTAAGCGTTTGGAGCAGCTGAATTGCGAAAAATTTTTTGCCTTCTCAACCATTTCTTGGCTTCAAACTCCCATATCTCGCGAACGGATTGACCTAACCCAAAAAGTCCTATTGCATCTGAAAGTAGAAACTAGCCCGATTACAGCGGTATGTGTATTTTCTCCCTAGGCCATTCTGGTTAAGCGTTTGGAGCAGCAGAATTGCGAAAAATTTGTTGTCTTCTCAACCATTTCTTAGCTTCAAACTCCCATATCTCGCGAACGGATTGACCTAACCCAAAAATTCCTGTTGCATCTGAAAGTAGAAACTCGCCCGATTACAACGGCATGTGTATTTTTTCCCTACCCCATTCTTGTTAAGCGTTTGGTTCAGCAGAATTGCGAAAAGTTTATTGTCTTCTCAACCATTTCTTAGTTTCAAAGTCCCATATCTCGCGAATGGATTGACCAAACCCACAAATTCCTGCTGCGTCTGAAAGTAGAAACTAGCCCGATTACAACGGTATGTGTATTTTCTCCCTAGGCCATTCTGGTTAAGCGTTTGGAGCAGCAGAATTGCGAAAAATTTTTTGCCTTCTCAACCATTTCTTGGCTTCAAACTCCCATATCTCGCGAACGGATTGACCTCACCCAAAAATTCCTATTGCATCTGAAAGTAGAAACTAGCCCGATTACAACGGTATGTGTATTTTGTCCCTAGGCCATTCTGGTTAAGCGTTTGGAGCAGCAGAATTGCGAAAAATTTGTTGTCTCCTCAACCATTTCTTAGCTTCAAACTCCCATATCTCGCGAACGGACTGACCTAACCCAAAAATTCCTGTTGCATCTGAAAGTAGAAACTAGCCCGATTACAACGGTATGTGTATTTTGTCCCCAGGCCATTCTGGTTAAGCGTTTGGAGCAGCAGAATTGCGAAAAATTTTTTGCCTTCTCAACCATTTCTTGGCTCAAACTCCCATATCTCGCGAACGGATTGACCTAACCCAAAAATTCCAATTGCATCTGAAAGTAGAAACTCGCCCGATTACAACGGTATGTGTATTTTTTCCCTAGGCCATTCTGGTTAAGCGTTTGGAGCAGCAGAATTGCGAAAAATTTGTTGTCTCCTCAACCATTTCTTAGCTTCAAACTCCCATATCTCTCGAACGGATTGACCTATCCCAAAAATTCCTGTTGCATCTGAAAGTAGAAACTCGCCCGATTACAACGGTATGTGTATTTTTTCCCTAGGCCATTCCTGTTAAGCGTTTGGAGCACAAGAATTGCGAACAATTTTTTGCCTTCTCAACCATTTCTTGGCTTCAAACTCCCATATCTCGCGAACGGATTGACCTAACCCAAAAATTCCTATTGCATCTGAAAGTAGAAACTCGCCCGATTACAACGGTGTGTGTATTTTTTCCCTAGGCCATTCTGGTTAAGCGTTTGGAGCAGCAGAATTGCGAAAAATTTTTTGCATTCCCAACCATTTCTTGGCTTCAAACACCCATATCTCGCGAACGGATTGACCTAACCCAAAAAGTCCTATTGCATCTGAAAGTAGAAACTAGCCCGATTACAGCGGTATGTGTATTTTCTCCCTTGGCCATTCTGGTTAAGCGTTTGGAGCAGCAGAATTGCGAAAAATTGTTTGCCTTCTCAACCATTTCTTGGCTTCAAACTCCCATATCTCGCGAACGGATTGAACTAACCCAAAAATTCCTGTTGCATCTGAAAGTAGAAACTCGCCCGATTACAACGGTATGTGTATTTTTTCCCTAACCCATTCTGGTCAAGCGTTTGGAGCAGCAGAATTGCGAAAAATTTGTTGTCTTCTCAACCATTTCTTAGCTTCAAACTCCCTTATCTCGCGAACGGATTAACCTAACCCAAAAATTCCTATTGCATCTGAAAGTAGAAACTCGCCCGATTACAACGGTATGCGTATTTTTTCCCTAGGCCATTCTGGTTAAGCGTTTGGAGCAGCAGAAGTGCGAAAAATTTGTTGTCTTTCAACCATTTCTTAGCTTCAAACTCCCATATCTCGCGAACGGATTGACCTAACCCAAAAATTCCTGTTGCATCTGAAAGTAGAAACTCGCCCGATTACAACGGTATGTGTATTTTTTCCCTAGGCCATTCTTGTTAAGCGTTTGGAGCAGCAGAATTGCGAAAAATGTTTTGCCTTCTCAACCATTTCTTGGCCCAAACTCCCATATCTCGCGAACGGATTGGCCTAACCCAAAAATTCCAATTGCATCTGAAAGTAGAAACTCGCCCGACTACAACGATATGTGTATTTTTTCCCTAGGCCATTCTGGTTAAGCGTTTGGAGCAGCAGAATTGCGAAAAATTTGTTGTCTTCTCAACCATTTCTTAGCTTCAAACTCCCATATCTCGCGAACGGATTGACCTAACACAAAAATTCCTGTTGCATCTGAAAGTAGAAACTCGCCCGATTACAACGGTATGTGTATTTTTTCCCTAGCCCATTCTTGTTAAGCGTTTGGTTCAGCAGAATTGCGAAAAATTTGTTGTCTTCTCAACCATTTCTTAGTTTCAAAGTCCCATATCTCGCGAATGGATTGACCAAACCCACAAATTCCTGCTGCGTCTGAAAGTAGAAACTAGCCCGATTACAACGGTATGTGTATTTTCTCCCTAGGCCATTCTGGTTAAGCGTTTGGAGCAGCAGAATTGCGAAAAATTTTTTGCCTTCTCAACCATTTCTTGGCTTCAAACTCCCATATCTCGCGAACGGATTGACCTCACCCAAAAATTCCTATTGCATCTGAAAGTAGAAACTAGCCCGATTACAACGGTATGTGTATTTTTTCCCTAGGCCATTCCTGTTAAGCGTTTGGAGCACAAGAATTGCGAACAATTTTTTGCCTTCTCAACCATTTCTTGGCTTCAAACTCCCATATCTCGCGAACGGATTGACCTAACCCAAAAATTCCTATTGCATCTGAAAGTAGAAACTCGCCCGATTACAACGGTGTGTGTATTTTTTCCCTAGGCCATTCTGGTTAAGCGTTTGGAGCAGCAGAATTGCGAAAAATTTTTTGCATTCCCAACCATTTCTTGGCTTCAAACACCCATATCTCGCGAACGGATTGACCTAACCCAAAAAGTCCTATTGCATCTGAAAGTAGAAACTAGCCCGATTACAGCGGTATGTGTATTTTCTCCCTTGGCCATTCTGGTTAAGCGTTTGGAGCAGCAGAATTGCGAAAAATTGTTTGCCTTCTCAACCATTTCTTGGCTTCAAACTCCCATATCTCGCGAACGGATTGAACTAACCCAAAAATTCCTGTTGCATCTGAAAGTAGAAACTCGCCCGATTACAACGGTATGTGTATTTTTTCCCTAACACATTCTGGTCAAGCGTTTGGAGCAGCAGAATTGCGAAAAATTTGTTGTCTTCTCAACCATTTCTTAGCTTCAAACTCCCTTATCTCGCGAACGGATTAACCTAACCCAAAAATTCCTATTGCATCTGAAAGTAGAAACTCGCCCGATTACAACGGTATGCGTATTTTTTCCCTAGGCCATTCTGGTTAAGCGTTTGGAGCAGCAGAAGTGCGAAAAATTTGTTGTCTTTCAACCATTTCTTAGCTTCAAACTCCCATATCTCGCGAACGGATTGACCTAACCCAAAAATTCCTGTTGCATCTGAAAGTAGAAACTCGCCCGATTACAACGGTATGTGTATTTTTTCCCTAGGCCATTCTTGTTAAGCGTTTGGAGCAGCAGAATTGCGAAAAATGTTTTGCCTTCTCAACCATTTCTTGGCCCAAACTCCCATATCTCGCGAACGGATTGGCCTAACCCAAAAATTCCAATTGCATCTGAAAGTAGAAACTCGCCCGACTACAACGATATGTGTATTTTTTCCCTAGGCCATTCTGGTTAAGCGTTTGGAGCAGCAGAATTGCGAAAAATTTGTTGTCTTCTCAACCATTTCTTAGCTTCAAACTCTCATATCTCGCGAACGGATTGACCTAACACAAAAATTCCTATTGCATCTGAAAGTAGAAACTCGCCCGATTACAACGGTATGCGTATTTTTTCCCTAGGCCATTCTGGTTAAGCGTTTGGAGCAGCAGAAGTGCGAAAAATTTGTTGTCTTTCAACCATTTCTTAGCTTCAAACTCCCATATCTCGCGAACGGATTGACCTAACCCAAAAATTCCTGTTGCATCTGAAAGTAGAAACTCGCCCGATTACAACGGTATGTGTATTTTTTCCCTAGGCCATTCTTGTTAAGCGTTTGGAGCAGCAGAATTGCGAAAAATGTTTTGCCTTCTCAACCATTTCTTGGCCCAAACTCCCATATCTCGCGAACGGATTGGCCTAACCCAAAAATTCCAATTGCATCTGAAAGTAGAAACTCGCCCGACTACAACGATATGTGTATTTTTTCCCTAGGCCATTCTGGTTAAGCGTTTGGAGCAGCAGAATTGCGAAAAATTTGTTGTCTTCTCAACCATTTCTTAGCTTCAAACTCCCATATCTCGCGAACGGATTGACCTAACACAAAAATTCCTGTTGCATCTGAAAGTAGAAACTCGCCCGATTACAACGGTATGTGTATTTTTTCCCTAGCCCATTCTTGTTAAGCGTTTGGTTCAGCAGAATTGCGAAAAATTTGTTGTCTTCTCAACCATTTCTTAGTTTCAAAGTCCCATATCTCGCGAATGGATTGACCAAACCCACAAATTCCTGCTGCGTCTGAAAGTAGAAACTAGCCCGATTACAACGGTATGTGTATTTTCTCCCTAGGCCATTCTGGTTAAGCGTTTGGAGCAGCAGAATTGCGAAAAATTTTTTGCCTTCTCAACCATTTCTTGGCTTCAAACTCCCATATCTCGCGAACGGATTGACCTCACCCAAAAATTCCTATTGCATCTGAAAGTAGAAACTAGCCCGATTACAACGGTATGTGTATTTTTTCCCTAGGCCATTCCTGTTAAGCGTTTGGAGCACAAGAATTGCGAACAATTTTTTGCCTTCTCAACCATTTCTTGGCTTCAAACTCCCATATCTCGCGAACGGATTGACCTAACCCAAAAATTCCTATTGCATCTGAAAGTAGAAACTCGCCCGATTACAACGGTGTGTGTATTTTTTCCCTAGGCCATTCTGGTTAAGCGTTTGGAGCAGCAGAATTGCGAAAAATTTTTTGCATTCCCAACCATTTCTTGGCTTCAAACACCCATATCTCGCGAACGGATTGACCTAACCCAAAAAGTCCTATTGCATCTGAAAGTAGAAACTAGCCCGATTACAGCGGTATGTGTATTTTCTCCCTTGGCCATTCTGGTTAAGCGTTTGGAGCAGCAGAATTGCGAAAAATTGTTTGCCTTCTCAACCATTTCTTGGCTTCAAACTCCCATATCTCGCGAACGGATTGAACTAACCCAAAAATTCCTGTTGCATCTGAAAGTAGAAACTCGCCCGATTACAACGGTATGTGTATTTTTTCCCTAACACATTCTGGTCAAGCGTTTGGAGCAGCAGAATTGCGAAAAATTTGTTGTCTTCTCAACCATTTCTTAGCTTCAAACTCCCTTATCTCGCGAACGGATTAACCTAACCCAAAAATTCCTATTGCATCTGAAAGTAGAAACTCGCCCGATTACAACGGTATGCGTATTTTTTCCCTAGGCCATTCTGGTTAAGCGTTTGGAGCAGCAGAAGTGCGAAAAATTTGTTGTCTTTCAACCATTTCTTAGCTTCAAACTCCCATATCTCGCGAACGGATTGACCTAACCCAAAAATTCCTGTTGCATCTGAAAGTAGAAACTCGCCCGATTACAACGGTATGTGTATTTTTTCCCTAGGCCATTCTTGTTAAGCGTTTGGAGCAGCAGAATTGCGAAAAATGTTTTGCCTTCTCAACCATTTCTTGGCCCAAACTCCCATATCTCGCGAACGGATTGGCCTAACCCAAAAATTCCAATTGCATCTGAAAGTAGAAACTCGCCCGACTACAACGATATGTGTATTTTTTCCCTAGGCCATTCTGGTTAAGCGTTTGGAGCAGCAGAATTGCGAAAAATTTGTTGTCTTCTCAACCATTTCTTAGCTTCAAACTCTCATATCTCGCAAACGGATTGACCTAACACAAAAATTCCTGTTGCATCTGAAAGTAGAAACTCGCCCGATTACAACGGTATGTGTATTTTTTCCCTAGCCCATTCTTGTTAAGCGTTTGGTTCAGCAGAATTGCGAAAAATTTGTTGTCTTCTCAACCATTTCTTAGTTTCAAAGTCCCATATCTCGCGAATGGATTGACCAAACCCACAAACTCCTGCTGCGTCTGAAAGTAGAAACTAGCCCGATTACAACGGTATGTGTATTTTCTCCCTAGGCCATTCTGGTTAAGCGTTTGGAGCAGCAGAATTGCGAAAAATTTTTTGCCTTCTCAACCATTTCTTGGCTTCAAACTCCCATATCTCGCGAACGGATTGACCTCACCCAAAAATTCCTATTGCATCTGAAAGTAGAAACTAGCCCGATTACAACGGTATGTGCATTTTGTCCCTAGGCCATTCTGGTTAAGCGTTTGGAGCAGCAGAATTGCGAAAAATTTTTTGTCTTCTCAACCATTTCTTAGTTTCAAAGTCCCATATCTCGCGAACGGATTGACCTAACCCAAAAATTCCAATTGCATCTGAAAGTAGAAACTCGCCCGATTACAACGGTATGTGTATTTTTTCCCTAGGCCATTCTGGTTAAGCGTTTGGAGCAGCAGAATTGCGAAAAATTTGTTGTCTCCTCAACCATTTCTTAGCTTCAAACTCCCATATCTCGCGAACGGATTGACCTATCCCAAAAATTCCTGTTGCATCTGAAAGTAGAAACTCGCCCGATTACAACGGTATGTGTATTTTTTCCCTAGGCCATTCCTGTTAAGCGTTTGGAGCACAAGAATTGCGAACAATTTTTTGCCTTCTCAACCATTTCTTGGCTTCAAACTCCCATATCTCGCGAACGGATTGACCTAACCCAAAAATTCCTATTGCATCTGAAAGTAGAAACTCGCCCGATTACAACGGTGAGTGTATTTTTTCCCTAGGCCATTCTGGTTAAGCGTTTGGAGCAGCAGAATTGCGAAAAATTTTTTGCATTCTCAACCACTTCTTGGCTTCAAACACCCATATCTCGCGAACGGATTGACCTAACCCAAAAAGTCCTATTGCATCTGAAAGTAGAAACTAGCCCGATTACAGCGGTATGTGTATTTTCTCCCTTGGCCATTCTGGTTAAGCGTTTGGAGCAGCAGAATTGCGAAAAATTTTTTGCCTTCTCAACCATTTCTTGGCTTCAAACTCCCATATCTCGCGAACGGATTGACCTAACCCAAAAATTCCTATTGCATCTGAAAGTAGAAACTCGCCCGATTACAACGGTGTGTGTATTTTTTCCCTAGTCCATTCTGGTTAAGCGTTTGGAGCAGCAGAATTGCAAAATATTTTTTGCCTTCTCAACCATTTCTTGGCTTCAAACTCCCATATCTCGCGAACGGATTGACCTAACCCAAAAATTCCTATTGCATCTGAAAGTAGAAACTCGCCCGATTACAGCGGTATGTGTATTTTTTCCCTAGGCCATTCTAGTTAAGCGTTTGGAGCAGCAGAATTGCGAAAAATTTTTTGCCTTCTCAACCATTCCTTGGCTCAAACTCCCATATCTCGCGATCGGATTGACCTAACCCAAAAATTCCAATTGCATCTGAAAGTAGAAACTCGCCCGATTACAACGGTATGTGTATTTTTTCCCTAGGCCGTTCTGGTTAAGCGTTTGGAGCAGCAGAATTGCGAAAAATTTGTTGTCTTCTCAACCATTTCTTAGCTTCAAACTCCCATATCTCGCGAACGGATTGAACTAACCCAAAAATTCCTGTTGCATCTGAAAGTAGAAACTCGCCCGATTACAACGGTATGTGTATTTTTTCCCTAACCCATTCTGGTCAAGCGTTTGGAGCAGCAGAATTTCGAAAAATTTGTTGTCTTCTCAACCATTTCTTAGCTTCAAACTCCCTTATCTCGCGAACGGATTAACCTAACCCAAAAATTCCTATTGCATCTGAAAGTAGAAACTCGCCCGATTACAACGGTATGCGTATTTTTTCCCTAGGCCATTCTGGTTAAGCGTTTGGAGCAGCAGAAGTGCGAAAAATTTGTTGTCTTTCAACCATTTCTTAGCTTCAAACTCCCATATCTCGCGAACGGATTGACCTAACCCAAAAATTCCTGTTGCATCTGAAAGTAGAAACTCGCCCGATTACAACGGTATGTGTATTTTTTCCCTAGGCCATTCTTGTTAAGCGTTTGGAGCAGCAGAATTGCGAAAAATGTTTTGCCTTCTCAACCATTTCTTGGCCCAAACTCCCATATCTCGCGAACGGATTGGCCTAACCCAAAAATTCCAATTGCATCTGAAAGTAGAAACTCGCCCGACTACAACGATATGTGTATTTTTTCCCTAGGCCATTCTGGTTAAGCGTTTGGAGCAGCAGAATTGCGAAAAATTTGTTGTCTTCTCAACCATTTCTTAGCTTCAAACTCCCATATCTCGCGAACGGATTGACCTAACACAAAAATTCCTGTTGCATCTGAAAGTAGAAACTCGCCCGATTACAACGGTATGTGTATTTTTTCCCTAGCCCATTCTTGTTAAGCGTTTGGTTCAGCAGAATTGCGAAAATTTGTTGTCTTCTCAACCATTTCTTAGTTTCAAAGTCCCATATCTCGCGAATGGATTGACCAAACCCACAAATTCCTGCTGCGTCTGAAAGTAGAAACTAGCCCGATTACAACGGTATGTGTATTTTCTCCCTAGGCCATTCTGGTTAAGCGTTTGGAGCAGCAGAATTGCGAAAAATTTTTTGCCTTCTCAACCATTTCTTGGCTTCAAACTCCCATATCTCGCGAACGGATTGACCTCACCCAAAAATTCCTATTGCATCTGAAAGTAGAAACTAGCCCGATTACAACGGTATGTGTATTTTGTCCCTAGGCCATTCTGGTTAAGCGTTTGGAGCAGCAGAATTGCGAAAAATTTTTTGCCTTCTCAACCATTTCTTGGCTCAAACTCCCATATCTCGCGAATGGATTGACCTAACCCAAAAATTCCAATTGCATCTGAAAGTAGAAACTCGCCCGATTACAGCGGTATGTGTATTTTTTCCCTAGGCCATTCTGGTTAAGCGTTTGGAGCAGCAGAATTGCGAAAAATTTGTTGTCTCCTCAACCATTCCTTAGCTTCAAACTCCCATATCTCGCGAACGGATTGACCTATCCCAAAAATTCCTGTTGCATCTGAAAGTAGAAACTCGCCCGATTACAACGGTATGTGTATTTTTTCCCTATGCCATTCTGGTTAAGCGTTTGGAGCAGCGGAATTGCGAAAAATTTGTTGTCTTCTCAACCATTTCTTAGCTTCAAACTCCCATATCTCGCGAACCGATTGACCTAACCCAAAAATTCCTGTTGCATCTGAAAGTAGAAACTAGCCCGATTACAACGGTATGTGTATTTTTTCCCTAGGTCATTCTGGATAAGCGTTTGGAGCAGCAGAATTGCGAAAAATTTTTTGCCTTCTCAACCATTTCTTGGCTTCAAACTCCCATATCTCGCGAACGGATTGACCTAACCCAAAAATTCCTATTGCATCTGAAAGTAGAAACTCGCCCGATTACAACGGTATGCGTATTTTTTCCCTAGGCCATTCTGGTTAAGCGTTTGGAGCAGCAGAAGTGCGAAAAATTTGTTGTCTTTCAACCATTTCTGAGCTTCAAACTCCCATATCTCGCGAACGGATTGACCTAACCCAAAAATTCCTGTTGCATCTGAAAGTAGAAACTCGCCCGATTACAACGGTATGTGTATTTTTTCCCTAGGCCATTCTTGTTAAGCGTTTGGAGCAGCAGAATTGCGAAAAATGTTTTGCCTTCTCAACCATTTCTTGGCCCAAACTCCCATATCTCGCGAACGGATTGACCTAACCCAAAAATTCCAATTGCATCTGAAAGTAGAAACTCGCCCGACTACAACGGTATGTGTATTTTTTCCCTAGGCCATTCTGGTTAAGCGTTTGGAGCAGCAGAATTGCGAAAAATTTGTTGTCTTCTCAACCATTTCTTAGCTTCAAACTCCCATATCTCGCGAACGGATTGACCTAACCCAAAAATTCCTGTTGCATCTGAAAGTAGAAACTCGCCCGATTACAACGGTATGTGTATTTTTTCCCTAGCCCATTCTTGTTAAGCGTTTGGTTCAGCAGAATTGCGAAAAATTTGTTGTCTTCTCAACCATTTCTTAGTTTCAAAGTCCCATATCTCGCGAATGGATTGACCAAACCCACAAATTCCTGCTGCGTCTGAAAGTAGAAACTAGCCCGATTACAACGGTATGTGTATTTTCTCCCTAGGCCATTCTGGTTAAGCGTTTGGAGCAGCAGAATTGCGAAAAATTTTTTGCCTTCTCAACCATTTCTTGGCTTCAAACTCCCATATCTCGCGAACGGATTCACCTCACCCAAAAATTCCTATTGCATCTGAAAGTAGAAACTAGCCCGATTACAACGGTATGTGTATTTTGTCCCTAGGCCATTCTGGTTAAGCGTTTGGAGCAGCAGAATTGCGAAAAATTTTTTGCCTTCTCAACCATTTCTTGGCTCAAACTCCCATATCTCGCGAACGGATTGACCTAACCCAAAAATTCCAATTGCATCTGAATGTAGAAACTCGCCCGATTACAGCGGTATGTGTATTTTTTCCCTAGGCCATTCTGGTTAAGCGTTTGGAGCAGCAGAATTGCGAAAAATTTGTTGTCTCCTCAACCATTTCTTAGCTTCAAACTCCCGTATCTCGCGAACGGATTGACCTATCCCAAAAATTCCTGTTGCATCTGAAAGTAGAAACTCGCCCGATTACAACGGTATTTGTATTTTTTCCCTAGGCCATTCCTGTTAAGCGTTTGGAGCACAAGAATTGCGAAAAATTTTTTGCCTTCTCAACCATTTCTTGGCTTCAAACTCCCATATCTCGCGAACGGATTGACATATCCCAAAAATTCCTATTGCATCTGAAAGAAGAAACTCGCCCGATTACAACGGTGTGTGTATTTTTTCCCTAGGCCATTCTGGTTAAGCGTTTGGAGCAGCAGAATTGCGAAAAATTTGTTGTCTTTCAACCATTTCTTAGCTTCAAACTCCCATATCTCGCGAACGGATTGACCTAACCCAAAAATTCCAATTGCATCTGAAAGTAGAAACTCGCCCGACTACAACGGTATGTGTATTTTTTCCCTAGGCCATTCTGGTTAAGCGTTTGGAGCAGCAGAATTGCGAAAAATTTGTTGTCTTCTCAACCATTTCTTAGCTTCAAACTCCCATATCTCGCGAACGGATTGACCTAACCCAAAAATTCCTGTTGCATCTGAAAGTAGAAACTCGCCCGATTACAACGGTATGTGTATTTTTTCCCTAGCCCATTCTTGTTAAGCGTTTGGTTCAGCAGAATTGCGAAAAATTTGTTGTCTTCTCAACCATTTCTTAGTTTCAAAGTCCCATATCTCGCGAATGGATTGACCAAACCCACAAATTCCTGCTGCGTCTGAAAGTAGAAACTAGCCCGATTACAACGGTATGTGTATTTTCTCCCTAGGCCATTCTGGTTAAGCGTTTGGAGCAGCAGAATTGCGAAAAATTTTTTGCCTTCTCAACCATTTCTTGGCTTCAAACTCCCATATCTCGCGAACGGATTGACCTCACCCAAAAATTCCTATTGCATCTGAAAGTAGAAACTAGCCCGATTACAACGGTATGTGTATTTTGTCCCTAGGCCATTCTGGTTAAGCGTTTGGAGCAGCAGAATTGCGAAAAATTTTTTGCCTTCTCAACCATTTCTTGGCTCAAACTCCCATATCTCGCGAACGGATTGACCTAACCCAAAAATTCCAATTGCATCTGAAAGTAGAAACTCGCCCGATTACAGCGGTATGTGTATTTTTTCCCTAGGCCATTCTGGTTAAGCGTTTGGAGCAGCAGAACTGCGAAAAATTTGTTGTCTCCTCAACCATTTCTTAGCTTCAAACTCCCATATCTCGTGAACGGATTGACCTATCCCAAAAATTCCTGTTGCATCTGAAAGTAGAAACTCGCCCGATTACAACGGTATTTGTATTTTTTCCCTAGGCCATTCCTGTTAAGCGTTTGGAGCACAAGAATTGCGAAAAATTTTTTGCCTTCTCAACCATTTCTTGGCTTCAAACTCCCATATCTCGCGAACGGATTGACCTATCCCAAAAATTCCTATTGCATCTGAAAGAAGAAACTCGCCCGATTACAACGGTGTGTGTATTTTTTCCCTAGGCCATTCTGGTTAAGCGTTTGGAGCAGCAGAATTGCGAAAAATTTTTTGCATTCTCATCCATTTCTTGGCTTCAAACACCCATATCTCGTGAACAGATTGACCTAACCCAAAAAGTCCTATTGCATCTGAAAGTAGAAACTAGCCCGATTACAGGGGTATGTGTATTTTCTCCCTTGGCCATTCTGGTTAAGCGTTTGGAGCAGCAGAATTGCGAAAAATTTTTTGCCTTCTCAACCATTTCTTGGCTTCAAACTCCCATATCTCGCGAACGGATTGACCTAACCCAAAAATTCCTATTGCACCTGAAAGTAGAAACTCGCCCGATTACAACGGTGTGTGTATTTTTTCCCTAGTCCATTCTGGTTAAGCGTTTGGAGCAGCAGAGTTGCAAAATGTTTTTTGCCTTCTCAACCATTTCTTGGCTTCAAACTCCCATATCTCGCGAACGGATTGACCTAACCCAAAAATTCCAATTGCATCTGAAAGTAGAAACTCGCCCGATTACAACGGTATGTGTATTTTTTCCCTACGCCGTTCTGGTTAAGCGTTTGGAGCTGCAGAATTGCGAAAAATTTGTTGTCTTCTCAACCATTTCTTAGCTTCAAACTCCCATATCTCGCGAACGGATTGAACAAACCCAAAAATTCCTGTTGCATCTGAAAGTAGAAACTCGCCCGATTACAACGGTATGTGTATTTTTTCCCTAGCCCATTCTGGCCAAGCGTTTGGAGCAGCAGAATTGCGAAAAATTTGTTGTCTTCTCAACCATTTCTTAGCTTCAAACTCCCTTATCTCGCGAACGGATTCACCTAACCCAAAAATTCCTATTGCATCTGAAAGTAGAAACCCGCCCGATTACAACGGTATGTGTATTTTTTCCCTAGCCCATTCTGGTCAAGCGTTTGGAGCAGCAGAATTGCGAAAAATTTGTGGTCTTCTCAACCATTTCTTAGCTTCAAACTCCCATACCTCGCGAACGGATTGACCAAACCCAAAAATTCCTGCTGCGTCTGAAAGTAGAAACTCGTCCGGTTACAACTGTATGCGTATTTTTTCCCTAGGCCATTCTGGTTAAGCGTTTGGAGCAGCAGAATTGCAAAAAATTTTTTGCCTTCTCAACCATTTCTTGGCTCAAACTCCCATATCTCGCGATCGGATTGACCTAACCCAAAAATTCCAATTGCATCTGAATGTAGAAACTCGCCCGATTACAACGGTATGTGTATTTTTTGCCTAGGCCATTCTGGTTAAGCGTTTGGAGCAGCAGAATTGCGAAAAATTTGTTGTCTTCTCAACCATTTCTTAGCTTCAAACTCCCATATCTCGCGAACCGATTGACCTAACCCAAAAATTCCTGTTGCATCTGAAAGTAGAAACTAGCCCGATTACAACGGTATGTGTATTTTTTCCCTAGGCCATTCTGGATAAGCGTTTGGAGCAGCAGAATTGCGAAAAATTTTTTGCCTTCTCAACCATTTCTTGGCTTCAAACTCCCATATCTCGCGAACGGATTGACCTATCCCAAAAATTTCTATTGCATCTGAAAGTAGAAACTCGCCCGATTACAACGGTATGCGTATTTTTTCCCTAGGCCATTCTGGTTAAGCGTTTGGAGCAGCAGAAGTGCGAAAAATTTGTTGTCTTTCAACCATTTCTTAGCTTCAAACTCCCATATCTCGCGAACGGATTGACCTAACCCAAAAATTCCTGTTGCATCTGAAAGTAGAAACTCGCCCGATTACAACGGTATGTGTATTTTTTCCCTAGGCCATTCTTGTTAAGCGTTTGGAGCAGCAGAATTGCGAAAAATGTTTTGCCTTCTCAACCATTTCTTGGCTTCAAACACCCATATCTCGCGAACGGATTGACCTAACCCAAAAATTCCAATTGCATCTGAAAGTAGAAACTCGCCCGATTACAACGGTATGTGAATTTTTTCCCTAGGCCATTCTGGTTAAGCGTTTGGAGCAGCAGAATTGCGAAAAATTTATTGCCTTCTCAACCATTTCTTGGCTTCAAACTCCCATATCTCGCGAACGGATTGACCTAACCCAAAAATTCCTATTGCATCTGAAAGTAGAAACTCGCCCGATTACAACGGTATGTGTATTTTTTCCCTAGGCCATTCTGGTTAAGCGTTTGGAGCAGCAGAAGTGCGAAAAATTTGTTGTCTTCTCAACCATTTCTTAGTTTCAAACTCCCATATCTCGCGAACGGATTGACCTAACCCAAAAATTCCTATTGCATCTGAAAGTAGAAACTCGCCCGATTACAACGGTATGTGTATTTTTTCCCTAGGCCATTCTGGTTAAGCGTTTGGAGTAGCAGAAGTGCGTAAAATTTGTTGTCTTCTCAACCATTTCTTACCTTCAAACTCCCATATCTCGCGAACGGATTGATCAAACCCAAAAATTCCTGCTGCTTTTGAAAGCAGAAACTAGCCCGATTACAACGGTATGTGTATTTTCACCCTAGGCCATTCTGGTTAAGCGTTTGGAGCAGCAGAATTGCGAAAAATTTTTTGCCTTCTCAACCATTTCTTGGCTTCAAACTCCCATATCTCGCGAACGGATTGACCTAACCCAAAAATTCCTATTGCATCTGAAAGTAGAAACTCGCCCGATTACAACGGTGTGTGTATTTTTTCCCTAGGCCATTCTGGTTAAGCGTTTGGAGCAGCAGAAATGCGAAAAATTTTTTGCCTTCTCAACCATTTCTTGGCTTCAAACTCCCATATTTCGCGAACGGATTGACCTAACCCAAAAAGTCCGATTGCATCTGAAAGTAGAAACTAGCCCGATTACAGCGGTATGTGTATGTTCTCCCTAGGCCATTCTGGTTAAGCGTTTGGAGCAGCAGAATTGCGAAAAATTTGTTGTCTTCTCAACCATTTCTTAGCTTCAAACTCCCATATCTCGCGAACGGATTGACCTAACCCAAAAATTCCTATTGCATCTGAAAGTAGAAACTCGCCCGATTACAACGGTATGTGTATTTTTTCCCTAGGCCATTCTGGTTAAGCGTTTGGAGCAGCAGAATTGCGAAAAATTTTTTGCCTTCTCAACCATTTCTTAGCTTCAAACTCCCATATCTCGCGAACAGATTGACCTGACCCAAAAATTCCTGTTGCATCTGAAAGTAGAAACTCGCCCGATTACAACGGTATGTGTAATTATTCCCTAGGCCATTCTGGTTAAGCGTTTGGAGCAGCAGAAGTGCGTAAAATTTGTTGTCTTCTCAACCATTTCTTAGCTTCAAACTCCCATACCTCGCGAACGGATTGACCAAACCCAAAAATTCCTGCTGCGTCTGAAAGTAGAAACTCGCCCGGTTACAACTGTATGCGTATTTTTTCCCTAGGCCATTCTGGTTAAGCGTTTGGAGCAGCAGAATTGCGAAAAATTTTTTGCCCTCTCAACCATTTCTTGTCTTCAAACTCCCATATCTCGCGAACGGATTGACCTAACCCAAAAATTCCTATTGCATCTGAAAGTAGAAACTCGCCCGATTACAACGGTGTGTGTATTTTTTCCCTAGGCCATTCTGGTTAAGCGTTTGGAGCAGCAGAATTGCGAAAAATTTTTCGCCTTCTCAACCATTTCTTGGCTTCAAACTCCCATATCTCGCGAATGGATTGACCTAACCCAAAAATTCCTATTGCATCTGAAAGTAGAAACTCGCCCGATTACAGCGGTATGTGTATTTTCTCCCTAGGCCATTCTGGTTAAGCGTTTGGAGCAGCAGAATTGCGAAAAATTTTTTGCCTTCTCAACCATATCTTGGCTTCAAACTCCCTTATCTCGCGAACGGATTAAACTAACCCAAAAATTCCTATTGCATCTGAAAGTAGAAACCCGCCCGATTACAACGGTATGTGTATTTTTTCCCTAGGTCATTCTGGTTAAGCGTTTGGAGCAGCAGAATTGCGAAAATTTTTTGCCTTCTCAACCATTTCTTGGCTTCAAACTCCCATATCTCGCGAACGGATTGACCTAACCCAAAAATTCCAATTGCATCTGAAAGTAGAAACTCGCCCGATTACAACGGTATGCGTATTTTTTCCCTAGGCCATTCTGGTTAAGCGTTTGGAGCAGCAGAAGTGCGAAAAATTTGTTGTCTTTCAACCATTTCTTAGCTTCAAACTCCCATATCTCGCGAACGGATTGACCTAACCCAAAAATTCCTGTTGCATCTGAAAGTAGAAACTCGCCCGATTACAACGGTATGTGTATTTTTTCCCTAGGCCATTCTTGTTAAGCGTTTGGAGCAGCAGAATTGCGAAAAATTTGTTGTCTTCTCAACCATTTCTTAGATTCAAACTCCCATATCTCGCGAACGGATTGACCTAACCCAAAAATTCCTATTGCATCTGAAAGTAGAAACTCGCCCGATTACAACGGTATGTGTATTTTTTCCCTAGGCCATTCTGGTTAAGCGTTTGGAGCAGCAGCAGTGCGTAAAATTTGTTGTCTTCTCAACCATTTCTTACCTTCAAACTCCCATATCTCGCGAACGGATTGACCAAACCCAAAAATTCCTGCTGCGTTTGAAAGTAGAAACTAGCCCGATTACAACGGTTTGTGTATTTTCACCCTAGGCCATTCTGGCTAAGCGTTTGGAGCAGCAGAATTGCGAAAACTTTTTGCCTTCTCAACCATTTCTTGGCTTCAAACTCCCATATCTCGCGAACGGATTGACCTAACCAAAAAATTCCTATTGCATCTGAAAGTAGAAACTCGCCCGATTACAACGGTGTGTGTATTTTTTCCCTAGGCCATTCTGGTTAAGCGTTTGGAGCAGCAGAATTGCGAAAAATTTTTTGCCTTCTCAACCATTTCTTGGCTTCAAACTCCCATATTTCGCGAACGGATTGACCTAACCTAAAAAGTCCGATTGCATCTGAAAGTAGAAACTAGCCCGATTACAGCGGTATGTGTATGTTCTCCCTAGGCCATTCTGGTTAAGCGTTTGGAGCAGCAGAATTGCGAAAAATTTTTTGCCCTCTCAACCATTTCTTGTCTTCAAACTCCCATATCTCGCGAACGGATTGACCTAACCCAAAAATTCCTATTGCATCTGAAAGTAGAAACTCGCCCGATTACAACGGTGTGTGTATTTTTTCCCTAGGCCATTCTGGTTAAGCGTTTGGAGCAGCAGAATTGCGAAAAATTTTTTGCCTTCTCAACCATTTCTTGGCTTCAAACTCCCATATCTCGCGAATGGATTGACCTAACCCAAAAATTCCTATTGCATCTGAAAGTAGAAACTCGCCCGATTACAGCGGTATGTGTATTTTCTCCCTAGGCCATTCTGGTTAAGCGTTTGGAGCAGCAGAATTGCGAAAAATTTTTTGCCTTCTGAACCATATCTTGGCTTCAAACTCCCATATCTCGCGAACGGATTGACCTAACCCAAAAATTCCTATTGCATCTGAAAGTAGAAACTCGCCCGATTACATCGGTATGTGTATTTTTTCCCTAGGCAACTCTGGTTAAGCGTTTGGAGCAGCAGAATTGCGAAAAATTTGTTGTCTTCTCAACCATTTCTTAGATTCAAACTCCCTTATCTCGCGAACGGATTAAACTAACCCAAAAATTCCTATTGCATCTGAAAGTAGAAACCCGCCCGATTACAACGGTATGTGTATTTTTTCCCTAGGTCATTCTGGTTAAGCGTTTGGAGCAGCAGAATTGCGAAAAATTTTTTGCCTTCTCAACCATTTCTTGGCTTCAAACTCCCATATCTCGCGAACGGATTGACCTAACCCAAAAATTCCAATTGCATCTGAAAGTAGAAACTCGCCCGATTACAACGGTATGCGTATTTTTTCCCTAGGCCATTCTGGTTAAGCGTTTGGAGCAGCAGAATTGCGAAAAATTTGTTGTCTTTCAACCATTTCTTAGCTTCAAACTCCCATATCTCGCGAACGGATTGTCCTAACCAAAAAATTCCTATTGCATCTGAAAGTAGAAACTCGCCCGATTACAACGGTGTGTGTATTTTTTCCCTAGGCCATTCTGGTTAAGCGTTTGGAGCAGCAGAATTGCGAAAAATTTTTTGCCTTCTCAACCATTTCTTGGCTTCAAACTCCCATATTTCGCGAACGGATTGACCTAACCCAAAAAGTCCGATTGCATCTGAAAGTAGAAACTAGCCCGATTACAGCGGTATGTGTATGTTCTCCCTAGGCCATTCTGGTTAAGCGTTTGGAGCAGCAGAATTGCGAAAAATTTGTTGTCTTCTCAACCATTTCTTAGCTTCAAACTCCCATATCTCGCGTACCGATTGACCTAACCCAAAAATTCCTGTTGCATCTGAAAGTAGAAACTAGCCCGATTACAACGGTTTGTTTATTTTTTCCCTAGGCCATTCTGGATAAGCGTTTGGAGCAGCAGAATTGCGAAAAATTTTTTGCCTTCTCAACCATTTCTTGGCTTCAAACTCCCATATCTCGCGAACGGATTGACCTAACCCAAAAATTCCAATTGCATCTGAAAGTAGAAACTCGCCCGATTACAACGGTATGCGAATTTTTTCCCTAGGCCATTCTGGTTAAGCGTTTGGAGCAGCAGAATTGCGAAAAGTTTATTGCCTTCTCAACCATTTCTTGGCTTCAAACTCCCATATCTCGCGAACGGATTGACCTAACCCAAAAATTCCTATTGCATCTGAAAGTAGAAACTCGCCCGATTACAACGGTGTGTGTATTTTTTCCCTAGGCCATTCTGGTTAAGCGTTTGGAGCAGCAGAATTGCGAAAAATTTTTTGCCTTCTCAACCATTTCTTGGCTTCAAACTCCCATATCTCGCGAATGGATTGACCTAACCCAAAAATTCCTATTGCATCTGAAAGTAGAAACTCGCCCGATTACAGCGGTATGTGTATTTTCTCCCTAGGCCATTCTGGTTAAGCGTTTGGAGCAGCAGAATTGCGAAAAATTTTTTGCCTTCTGAACCATATCTTGGCTTCAAACTCCCATATCTCGCGAACGGATTGACCTAACCCAAAAATTCCTATTGCATCTGAAAGTAGAAACTCGCCCGATTACATCGGTATGTGTATTTTTTCCCTAGGCAACTCTGGTTAAGCGTTTGGAGCAGCAGAATTGCGAAAAATTTGTTGTCTTCTCAACCATTTCTTAGATTCAAACTCCCTTATCTCGCGAACGGATTAAACTAACCCAAAAATTCCTATTGCATCTGAAAGTAGAAACCCGCCCGATTACAACGGTATGTGTATTTTTTCCCTAGGTCATTCTGGTTAAGCGTTTGGAGCAGCAGAATTGCGAAAAATTTTTTGCCTTCTCAACCATTTCTTGGCTTCAAACTCCCATATCTCGCGAACGGATTGACCTAACCCAAAAATTCCAATTGCATCTGAAAGTAGAAACTCGCCCGATTACAACGGTATGCGTATTTTTTCCCTAGGCCATTCTGGTTAAGCGTTTGGAGCAGCAGAAGTGCGAAAAATTTGTTGTCTTTCAACCATTTCTTAGCTTCAAACTCCCATATCTCGCGAACGGATTGTCCTAACCAAAAAATTCCTATTGCATCTGAAAGTAGAAACTCGCCCGATTACAACGGTGTGTGTATTTTTTCCCTAGGCCATTCTGGTTAAGCGTTTGGAGCAGCAGAATTGCGAAAAATTTTTTGCCTTCTCAACCATTTCTTGGCTTCAAACTCCCATATTTCGCGAACGGATTGAACTAACCCAAAAAGTCCGATTGCATCTGAAAGTAGAAACTAGCCCGATTACAGCGGTATGTGTATGTTCTCCCTAGGCCATTCTGGTTAAGCGTTTGGAGCAGCAGAATTGCGAAAAATTTGTTGTCTTCTCAACCATTTCTTAGCTTCAAACTCCCATATCTCGCGAACCGATTGACCTAACCCAAAAATTCCTGTTGCATCTGAAAGTAGAAACTAGCCCGATTACAACGGTTTGTTTATTTTTTCCCTAGGCCATTCTGGATAAGCGTTTGGAGCAGCAGAATTGCGAAAAATTTTTTGCCTTCTCAACCATTTCTTGGCTTCAAACTCCCATATCTCGCGAACGGATTGACCTAACCCAAAAATTCCAATTGCATCTGAAAGTAGAAACTCGCCCGATTACAACGGTATGCGAATTTTTTCCCTAGGCCATTCTGGTTAAGCGTTTGGAGCAGCAGAATTGCGAAAAGTTTATTGCCTTCTCAACCATTTCTTGGCTTCAAACTCCCATATCTCGCGAACGGATTGACCTAACCCAAAAATTCCTATTGCATCTGAAAGTAGAAACTCGCCCGATTACAACGGTATGTGTATTTTTTCCCTAGGCCATTCTGGTTAAGCGTTTGGAGCAGCAGCAGTGCGTAAAATTTGTTGTCTTCTCAACCATTTCTTACCTTCAAACTCCCATATCTCGCGAACGGATTGACCAAGCCCAAAAATTCCTGCTGCGTTTGAAAGTAGAAACTGGCCCGATTACAACGGTATGTGTATTTTCACCCTAGGCCATTCTGGCTAAGCGTTTGGAGCAGCAGAATTGCGAAAACTTTTTGCCTTCTCAACCATTTCTTGGCTTCAAACTCCCATATCTCGCGAACGGATTGACCTAACCCAAAAATTCCTATTGCATCTGAAAGTAGAAACTCGCCCGATTACAACGGTGTGTGTATTTTTTCCCTAGGCCATTCTGGTTAAGCGTTTGGAGCAGCAGAATTGCGAAAAATTTTTTGCCTTCTCAACCATTTCTTGGCTTCAAACTCCCATATTTCACGAACGGATTGACCTAACCCAAAAAGTCCGATTGCATCTGAAAGTAGAAACTAGCCCGATTACAGCGGTATGTGTATGTCCTCCCTAGGCCATTCTGGTTAAGCGTTTGGAGCAGCAGAATTGCGAAAAATTTTTTGCCCTCTCAACCATTTCTTGTCTTCAAACTCCCATATCTCGCGAACGGATTGACCTAACCCAAAAATTCCTATTGCATCTGAAAGTAGAAACTCGCCCGATTACAACGGTGTGTGTATTTCTTCCCTAGGCCATTCTGGTTAAGCGTTTGGAGCAGCAGAATTGCGAAAAATTTTTCGCCTTCTCAACCATTTCTTGGCTTCAAACTCCCATATCTCGCGAATGGATTGACCTAACCCAAAAATTCCTATTGCATCTGAAAGTAGAAACTCGCCCGATTACAGCGGTATGTGTATTTTCTCCCTAGGCCATTCTGGTTAAGCGTTTGGAGCAGCAGAATTGCGAAAAATTTTTTGCCTTCTCAACCATATCTTGGCTTCAAACTCCCATATCTCGCGAACGGATTGACCTAACCCAAAAATTCCTATTGCATCTGAAAGTAGAAACTCGCCCGATTACATCGGTATGTGTATTTTTTCCCTAGGCAATTCTGGTTAAGCGTTTGGAGCAGCAGAATTGCGAAAAATTTGTTGTCTTCTCAACCATTTCTTAGATTCAAACTCCCTTATCTCGCGAACGGATTAAACTAACCCAAAAATTCCTATTGCATCTGAAAGTAGAAACCCGCCCGATTACAACGGTATGTGTATTTTTTCCCTAGGTCATTCTGGTTAAGCGTTTGGAGCAGCAGAATTGCGAAAATTTTTTGCCTTCTCAACCATTTCTTGGCTTCAAACTCCCATATCTCGCGAACGGATTGACCTAACCCAAAAATTCCAATTGCATCTGAAAGTAGAAACTCGCCCGATTACAACGGTATGCGTATTTTTTCCCTAGGCCATTCTGGTTAAGCGTTTGGAGCAGCAGAAGCGCGAAAAATTTGTTGTCTTTCAACCATTTCTTAGCTTCAAACTCCCATATCTCGCGAACGGATTGACCTAACCCAAAAATTCCTGTTGCATCTGAAAGTAGAAACTCGCCCGCTTACAACGGTATGCGTATTTTTTCCCTAGGCCATTCTTGTTAAGCGTTTGGAGCAGCAGAATTGCGAAAAATTTGTTGTCTTCTCAACCATTTCTTAGATTCAAACTCCCATATCTCGCGAACCGATTGACCTAACCCAAAAATTCCTGTTGCCTCTGAAAGTAGAAACTAGCCCGATTACAACGGTTTGTGTATTTTTTCCCTAGGCCATTCTGGATAAGCGTTTGGAGCAGCAGAATTGCGAAAAATTTTTTGCCTTCTCAACCATTTCTTGGCTTCAAACTCCCATATCTCGCGAACGGATTGACCTAACCCAAAAATTCCTATTGCATCTGAAAGTAGAAACTCGCCCGATTACAAAGGTATGTGTATTTTTTCCCTAGGCCATTCTGGTTAAGCGTTTGGAGCAGCAGCAGTGCGTAAAATTTGTTGTCTTCTCAACCATTTCTTACCTTCAAACTCCCATATCTCGCGAACGGATTGACCAAACCCAAAAATTCCTGCTGCGTTTGAAAGTAGAAACTAGCCCGATTACAACGGTTTGTGTATTTTCACCCTAGGCCATTCTGGCTAAGCGTTTGGAGCAGCAGAATTGCGAAAACTTTTTGCCTTCTCAACCATTTCTTGGCTTCAAACTCCCATATCTCGCGAACGGATTGACCTAACCAAAAAATTCCTATTGCATGTGAAAGTAGAAACTCGCCCGATTACAACGGTGTGTGTATTTTTTCCCTAGGCCATTCTGGTTAAGCGTTTGGAGCAGCAGAATTGCGAAAAATTTTTTGCCTTCTCAACCATTTCTTGGCTTCAAACTCCCATTTTTCGCGAACGGATTGACCTAACCCAAAAAGTCCGATTGCATCTGAAAGTAGAAACTAGCCCGATTACAGCGGTATGTGTATGTTCTCCCTAGGCCATTCTGGTTAAGCGTTTGGAGCAGCAGAATTGCGAAAAATTTTTTGCCCTGTCAACCATTTCTTGTCTTCAAACTCCCATATCTCGCGAACGGATTGACCTAACCCAAAAATTCCTATTGCATCTGAAAGTAGAAACTCGCCCGATTACAACGGTGTGTGTATTTTTTCCCTAGGCCATTCTGGTTAAGCGTTTGGAGCAGCAGAATTGCGAAAAATTTTTTGCCTTCTCAACCATTTCTTGGTTTCAAACTCCCATATCTCGCGAATGGATTGACCTAACCCAAAAATTCCTATTGCATCTGAAAGTAGAAACTCGCCCGATTACAGCGGTATGTGTATTTTCTCCCTAGGCCATTCTGGTTAAGCGTTTGGAGCAGCAGAATTGCGAAAAATTTTTTGCCTTCTGAACCATATCTTGGCTTCAAACTCCCATATCTCGCGAACGGATTGACCTAACCCAAAAATTCCTATTGCATCTGAAAGTAGAAACTCGCCCGATTACATCGGTATGTGTATTTTTTCCCTAGGCAACTCTGGTTAAGCGTTTGGAGCAGCAGAATTGCGAAAAATTTGTTGTCTTCTCAACCATTTCTTAGATTCAAACTCCCTTATCTCGCGAACGGATTAAACTAACCCAAAAATTCCTATTGCATCTGAAAGTAGAAACCCGCCCGATTACAACGGTATGTGTATTTTTTCCCTAGGTCATTCTGGTTAAGCGTTTGGAGCAGCAGAATTGCGAAAAATTTTTTGCCTTCTCAACCATTTCTTGGCTTCAAACTCCCATATCTCGCGAACGGATTGACCTAACCCAAAAATTCCAATTGCATCTGAAAGTAGAAACTCGCCCGATTACAACGGTATGCGTATTTTTTCCCTAGGCCATTCTGGTTAAGCGTTTGGAGCAGCAGAATTGCGAAAAGTTTATTGCCTTCTCAACCATTTCTTGGCTTCAAACTCCCATATCTCGCGAACGGATTGACCTAACCCAAAAATTCCTATTGCATCTGAAAGTAGAAACTCGCCCGATTACAACGGTATGGGTATTTTTTCCCTAGGCCATTCTGGTTAAGCGTTTGGAGCAGCAGCAGTGCGTAAAATTTGTTGTCTTCTCAACCATTTCTTACCTTCAAACTCCCATATCTCGCGAACGGATTGACCAAGCCCAAAAATTCCTGCTGCGTTTGAAAGTAGAAACTGGCCCGATTACAACGGTATGTGTATTTTCACCCTAGGCAATTCTGGCTAAGCGTTTGGAGCAGCAGAATTGCGAAAACTTTTTGCCTTCTCAACCATTTCTTGGCTTCAAACTCCCATATCTCGCGAACGGATTGACCTAACCCAAAAATTCCTATTGCATCTGAAAGTAGAAACTCGCCCGATTACATCGGTATGTGTATTTTTTCCCTAGGCAATTCTGGTTAAGCGTTTGGAGCAGCAGAATTGCGAAAAATTTGTTGTCTTTCAACCATTTCTTAGCTTCAAACTCCCATATCTCGCGAACGGATTGTCCTAACCAAAAAATTCCTATTGCATCTGAAAGTAGAAACTCGCCCGATTACAACGGTGTGTGTATTTTTTCCCTAGGCCATTCTGGTTAAGCGTTTGGAGCAGCAGAATTGCGAAACATTTTTTGCCTTCTCAACCATTTCTTGGCTTCAAACTCCCATATTTCACGAACGGATTGACCTAACCCAAAAAGTCCGATTGCATCTGAAAGTAGAAACTAGCCCGATTACAGCGGTATGTGTATGTCCTCCCTAGGCCATTCTGGTTAAGCGTTTGGAGCACAGAATTGCGAAAAATTTTTTGCCCTCTCAACCATTTCTTGTCTTCAAACTCCCATATCTCGCGAACGGATTGACCTAACCCAAAAATTCCTATTGCATCTGAAAGTAGAAACTCGCCCGATTACAACGGTGTGTGTATTTTCTCCCTAGGCCATTCTGGTTAAGCGTTTGGAGCAGCAGAATTGCGAAAAATTTTTTGCCTTCTTAACCATATCTTGGCTTCAAACTCCCATATCTCGCGAACGGATTGACCTAACCCAAAAATTCCTATTGCATCTGAAAGTAGAAACTCGCCCGATTACATCGGTATGTGTATTTTTTCCCTAGGCAATTCTGGTTAAGCGTTTGGAGCAGCAGAATTGCGAAAAATTTGTTGTCTTTCAACCATTTCTTAGCTTCAAACTCCCATATCTCGCGAACGGATTGTCCTAACCAAAAAATTCCTATTGCATCTGAAAGTAGAAACTCGCCCGATTACAACGGTGTGTGTATTTTTTCCCTAGGCCATTCTGGTTAAGCGTTTGGAGCAGCAGAATTGCGAAACATTTTTTGCCTTCTCAACCATTTCTTGGCTTCAAACTCCCATATTTCGCGAACGGATTGACCTAACCCAAAAAGTCCGATTGCATCTGAAAGTAGAAACTAGCCCGATTACAGCGGTATGTGTATGTTCTCCCTAGGCCATTCTGGTTAAGCGTTTGGAGCAGCAGAATTGCGAAAAATTTTTTGCCCTCTCAACCATTTCTTGTCTTCAAACTCCCATATCTCGCGAACGGATTGACCTAACCCAAAAATTCCTATTGCATCTGAAAGTAGAAACTCGCCCGATTACAGCGGTATGTGTATTTTCTCCCTAGGCCATTCTGGTTAAGCGTTTGGAGCAGCAGAATTGCGAAAAATTTTTTGCCTTCTCAACCATTTCTTGGCTTCAAACTCCCATATCTCGCGAACGGATTGACCTAACCCAAAAATTCCAATTGCATCTGAAAGTAGAAACTCGCCCGATTACAACGGTATGCGAATTTTTTCCCTAGGCCATTCTGGTTAAGCGTTTGGAGCAGCAGAATTGCGAAAAGTTTATTGCCTTCTCAACCATTTCTTGGCTTCAAACTCCCATATCTCGCGAACGGATTGACCTAACCCAAAAATTCCTATTGCATCTGAAAGTAGAAACTCGCCCGATTACAACGGTATGTGTATTTTTTCCCTAGGCCATTCTGGTTAAGCGTTTGGAGCAGCAGCAGTGCGTAAAATTTGTTGTCTTCTCAACCATTTCTTACCTTCAAACTCCCATATCTCGCGAACGGATTGACCAAGCCCAAAAATTCCTGCTGCGTTTGAAAGTAGAAACTGGCCCGATTACAACGGTATGTGTATTTTCACCCTAGGCAATTCTGGCTAAGCGTTTGGAGCAGCAGAATTGCGAAAACTTTTTGCCTTCTCAACCATTTCTTGGCTTCAAACTCCCATATCTCGCGAACGGATTGACCTAACCCAAAAATTCCTATTGCATCTGAAAGTAGAAACTCGCCCGATTACAACGGTGTGTGTATTTTTTCCCTAGGCCATTCTGGTTAAGCGTTTGGAGCAGCAGAATTGCGAAAAATTTTTTGCCTTCTCAACCACTTCTTGGCTTCAAACTCCCATATTTCACGAACGGATTGACCTAACCCAAAAAGTCCGATTGCATCTGAAAGTAGAAACTAGCCCGATTACAGCGGTATGTGTATGTCCTCCCTAGGCCATTCTGGTTAAGCGTTTGGAGCACAGAATTGCGAAAAATTTTTTGCCCTCTCAACCATTTCTTGTCTTCAAACTCCCATATCTCGCGAACGGATTGACCTAACCCAAAAATTCCTATTGCATCTGAAAGTAGAAACTCGCACGATTACAACGGTGTGTGTATTTTTTCCCTAGGCCATTCTGGTTAAGCGTTTGGAGCAGCAGAATTGCGAAAAATTTTTCGCCTTCTCAACCATTTCTTGGCTTCAAACTCCCATATCTCGCGAATGGATTGACCTAACCCAAAAATTCCTATTGCATCTGAAAGTAGAAACTCGCCCGATTACAGCGGTATGTGTATTTTCTCCCTAGGCCATTCTGGTTAAGCGTTTGGAGCAGCAGAATTGCGAAAAATTTTTTGCCTTCTCAACCATATCTTGGCTTCAAACTCCCATATCTCGCGAACGGATTGACCTAGCCCAAAAATTCCTATTGCATCTGAAAGTAGAAACTCGCCCGATTACATCGGTATGTGTATTTTTTTCCTAGGCAATTCTGGTTAAGCGTTTGGAGCAGCAGAATTGCGAAAAATTTGTTGTCTTCTCAACCATTTCTTAGATTCAAACTCCCTTATCTCGCGAACGGATTAAACTAACCCAAAAATTCCTATTGCATCTGAAAGTAGAAACCCGCCCGATTACAACGGTATGTGTATTTTTTCCCTAGGTCATTCTGGTTAAGCGTTTGGAGCAGCAGAATTGCGAAAATTTTTTGCCTTCTCAACCATTTCTTGGCTTCAAACTCCCATATCTCGCGAACGGATTGACCTAACCCAAAAATTCCAATTGCATCTGAAAGTAGAAACTCGCCCGATTACAACGGTATGCGTATTTTTTCCCTAGGCCATTCTGGTTAAGCGTTTGGAGCAGCAGAAGTGCGAAAAATTTGTTGTCTTTCAACCATTTCTTAGCTTCAAACTCCCATATCTCGCGAACGGATTGACCTAACCCAAAAATTCCTGTTGCATCTGAAAGTAGAAACTCGCCCGATTACAACGGTATGTGTATTTTTTCCCTAGGCCATTCTTGTTAAGCGTTTGGAGCAGCAGAATTGCGAAAAATTTGTTGTCTTCTCAACCATTTCTTAGATTCGAACTCCCATATCTCGCGAACCGATTGACCTAACCCAAAAATTCCTGTTGCCTCTGAAAGTAGAAACTAGCCCGATTACAACGGTTTGTGTATTTTTTCCCTAGGCCATTCTGGATAAGCGTTTGGAGCAGCAGAATTGCGAAAAATTTTTTGCCTTCTCAACCATTTCTTGGCTTCAAACTCCCATATCTCGCGAACGGATTGACCTAACCCAAAAATTCCTATTGCATCTGAAAGTAGAAACTCGCCCGATTACAAAGGTATGTGTATTTTTTCCCTAGGCCATTCTGGTTAAGCGTTTGGAGCAGCAGCAGTGCGTAAAATTTGTTGTCTTCTCAACCATTTCTTACCTTCAAACTCCCATATCTCGCGAACGGATTGACCAAACCCAAAAATTCCTGCTGCGTTTGAAAGTAGAAACTAGCCCGATTACAACGGTTTGTGCATTTTCACCCTAGGCCATTCTGGCTAAGCGTTTGGAGCAGCAGAATTGCGAAAACTTTTTGCCTTCTCAACCATTTCTTGGCTTCAAACTCCCATATCTCGCGAACGGATTGACCTAACCAAAAAATTCCTATTGCATCTGAAAGTAGAAACTCGCCCGATTACAACGGTGTGTGTATTTTTTCCCTAGGCCATTCTGGTTAAGCGTTTGGAGCAGCAGAATTGCGAAAAATTTTTTGCCTTCTCAACCATTTCTTGGCTTCAAACTCCCATATCTCGCGAACGGATTGACCTAACCCAAAAATTCCAATTGCATCTGAAAGTAGAAACTCGCCCGATTACAACGGTATGCGTATTTTTTCCCTAGGCCATTCTGGTTAAGCGTTTGGAGCAGCAGAAGTGCGAAAAATTTGTTGTCTTTCAACCATTTCTTAGCTTCAAACTCCCATATCTCGCGAACGGATTGACCTAACCCAAAAATTCCTGTTGCATCTGAAAGTAGAAACTCGCCCGATTACAACGGTATGTGTATTTTTTCCCTAGGCCATTCTTGTTAAGCGTTTGGAGCAGCAGAATTGCGAAAAATGTTTTGCCATCTCAACCATTTCTTGGCTTCAAACTCCCATATCTCGCGAACGGATTGACCTAACCCAAAAATTCCTATTGCTTCTGAAAGTCGAAACTCGCCCGATTACAACGGTATGTGTATTTTTTCCCTAGGCCATTCTGGTTAAGCGTTTGGAGCAGCAGAAGTGCGAAAAATTTGTTGTCTTCTCAACCATTTCTTAGCTTCAAACTCCCATATCTCGCGAACGGATTGACCTAAACCAAAAATTCCTGTTGCATCTGAAAGTAGAAACTCGCCCGATTACAGCTGTATTTGTATTTTTTCCCTAGGCCATTCTGGTTAAGCGTTTGAAGCAGCAGAATTGCGAAAAATTTTTTGCCTTCTCAACCATTTCGTGGCTTCAAACTCCCATATCTCGCGAACGGATTGACCTAACCCAAAAATTCCTATTGCATCTGAAAGTAGAAACTCGCCCGATTACAGCGGTATGTGTATTTTTTCCCTAGGCCATTCTGGTTAAGCGTTTGGAGCAGCAGAATTGCGAAAAATTAATTGCCTTCTCAACCATTTCTTGGCTTCAAACTCCCATATCTCGCGAACGGATTGACCTAACCCAAAAATTCCTATTGCATCTGAAAGTAGAAACTCGCCCGATTACAACGGTATGTGTATTTTTTCCCTAGGCCATTCTGGTTAAGCGTTTGGAGCAGCAGAAGGGCGAAAAATTTGTTGTGTTCTCAACCATTTCTTAGCTTCAATCTCCCATATCTCGCGAACGGATTGACCTAACCCAAAAATTCCTGTTGCATCTGAAAGTAGAAACTCGCCCGATTACAACGGTATGTGTATTTTTTCCCTAGGCCATTCTGGTTAAGCGTTTGGAGCAGCAGAATTGCGAAAAATTTTTTGCCTTCTCAACCATTTCTTGGATTCAAACTCCCATATCTCGCGAACGGATTGACCTAACCCAAAAATTCCTGTTGTGTCTGAAAGTAGAAACTCGCCCGATTACAGCGGTATGTGTATTTTTTCCCTAGCCCCTTCTGGTTAAGCGTTTGGAGCAGCAGAATTGCGAAAAATTTTTTGCCTTCTCAACCATTTCTTGGCTTCAAACTCCCATATCTCGCGAACGGATTGACCTAACCCAAAAAGTCCTATTGCATCTGAAAGTAGAAACTAGCCCGATTACAGCGGTATGTGTATTTTCTCCCTAGGCCATTCTGGTTAAGCGTTTGGAGCAGCAGAATTGCGAAAAATTTTTTGCCTTCTCAACCATTTCTTGGCTTCAAACTCCCATATCTCGCGAACGGATTGACCTCACCCAAAAATTCCTATTGCATCTGAAAGTAGAAACTAGCCCGATTACAACGGAATGTGTATTTTCTCCCTAGGCCATTCTGATTAAGCGTTTGGAGCAGCAGAATTGGGAAAAATTTTTTGCCTTCTCAACCATTTCTTGGCTCAAACTCCCATATCTCGCGAACGGATTGACCTAACCCAAAAATTTCAATTGCATCTGAAAGTACAAACTCGCCCGATTACAGCGGTATGTGTATTTTTTCCCTAGGCAATTCTGGTTAAGCGTTTGGAGCAGCAGAATTGCGAAAAATTTTTTGCCTTCTCAACCATTTCTTGGCTTCAAACTCCCATACCTCGCGAACGGATTGACCAAACCCAAAAATTCCTATTGCATCTGAAAGTAGAAACTCGCCCGATTACAACGGTGTGTGTATTTTTTCCCTAGGCCATTCTGGTTAAGCGTTTGGAGCAGCAGAATTGCGAAAAATTTAGCCTTCTCAACCATTTCTTGGCTTCAAACTCCCATATCTCGCGAACGGATTGACCTCACCCAAAAATTCCTATTGCATCTGAAAGTAGAAACTAGCCCGATTACAACGGTATGTGTATTTTCTCCCTAGGCCATTCTGGTTAAGCGTTTGGAGCAGCAGAATTGAGAAAAATTTTTTGCCTTCTCTACCATTTCTTGGCTTCAAACTCCCATACCTCGCGAACGGATTGACCTAACCCAAAAATTCCTATTGCATCTGAAAGTAGAAACTCGCCCGATTACAACGATGTGTGTATTTTTTCCCTAGGCCATTCTGTTTAAGCGTTTGGAGCAGCAGAATTGCGAAAAATTTGTTGCCTTCTCAACCATTTCTTGGCTTCAAACTCCCATATCTCGCGAACGGATTGACATAACCCAAAAATTCCTATTGCATCTGAAAGTAGAATCTAGCCCGATTACAGGGGTGTGTATTTCTCCCTAGCCCATTCTGGTTAAGCGTTTGGAGCAGCAGAATTGCGAAAAAATTGTTGCCTTCTCAACCATATCTTGGCTTCAAACTCCCATATCTCGCGAACGGATTGACCTAACCCAAAAATTCCTATTGCATCTGAAAGTAGAAACTCGCCCGATTACATCGGTATGTGTATTTTTCCCTAGGCAATTCTGGTTAAGCGTTTGGAGCAGCAGAATTGCGAAAAATTTGTTGCCTTCTCAACCATATCTTGGCTTCAAACTCCCATATCTCGCGAACGGATTGACCTAACCCAAAAATTCCTATTGCATCTGAAAGTAGAAAACTCGCCCGATTACATCGGTATGTGTATTTTTTCCCTAGGCAATTCTGGTTAAGCGTTTGGAGCAGCAGAATTGCGAAAAATTTGTTGTCTTCTCAACCATTTCTTGGCTTCAAACTCCCATATCTCGCGAACGGATTGACCTAACCCAAAAATTCCTATTGCTTCTGAAAGTCGAAACTCGCCCGATTACAACGGTATGTGTATTTTTTCCCTAGGCCATTCTGGTTAAGCGTTTGGAGCAGCAGAAGTGCGAAAAATTTGTTGTCTTCTCAACCATTTCTTACCTTCAAACTCCCATATCTCGCGAACGGATTGACCTAAACCAAAAATTCCTGTTGCATCTGAAAAGTAGAAACTCGCCCGATTACAGCTGTATTTGTATTTTTTCCCTAGGCCATTCTGGTTAAGCGTTTGAAGCAGCAGAATTGCGAAAAATTTTTTGCCTTCTCAACCATTTCGTGGCTTCAAACTCCCTTATCTCGCGAACGGATTGACCTAACCCAAAAATTCCTATTGCATCTGAAAGTAGAAACTCGCCCGATTACAGCGGTATGTGTATTTTTTCCCTAGGCCATTCTGGTTAAGCGTTTGGAGCAGCAGAATTGCGAAAAAATTTATTGCCTTCTCAACAATTTCTTGGCTTCAAACTCCCATATCTCGCGAACGGATTGACCTAACCCAAAAATTCCTATTGCATCTGAAAGTAGAAACTCGCCCGATTACAACGGTATGGTATTTTTTCCTAGGCCATTCTGGTTAAGCGTTTGGAGCAGCAGAAGGGCGAAAAATTTGTTGTGTTCTCAACCATTTCTTAGCTTCAATCTCCCATATCTCGCGAACGGATTGACCTACCCAAAAATTCCTGTTGTGTCTGAAAGTAGAAACTCGCCCGATTACAGCGGTATGTGTATTTTTTCCCTAGCCCCTTCTGGTTAAGCGTTTGGAGCAGCAGAATTGCGAAAAATTTTTTGCCTTCTCAACCATTTCTTGGCTCCAAACTCCCATATCTCGCGAACGGATTGACCTAACCCAAAAAGTCCTATTGCATCTGAAAGTAGAAACTAGCCCGATTACAGCGGTATGTGTATTTTCTCCCTAGGCCATTCTGGTTAAGCGTTTGGAGCAGCAGAATTGCGAAAAATTTTTTGCCTTCTCAACCATTTCTTGGCTTCAAACTCCCATATCTCGCGAACGGATTGACCTAACCCAAAAATTCCTATTGCATCTGAAAGTAGAAACTCGCCCGATTACAACGGTGTGTGTATTTTTTCCATAGGCCATTCTGGTTAAGCGTTTGGAGCAGCAGAATTGCGAAAAATTTTTTGCCTTCTCAACCATTTCTTGGCCCAAACTCCCATATCTCGCGAACGGATTGACCTAATCCAAAAATTCCAATTGCATCTGAAAGTAGAAACTCGCCCGATTACAACGGTATGTGAATTTTTTCCCTAGGTCATTCTGGTTAAGCGTTTGGAGCAGCAGAAGTGCGAAAAATTTGTTGTCTTTCAACCATTTCTTAGCTTCAAACTCCCATATCTCGCGAACGGATTGACCTAACCCAAAAATTCCTGTTGCATCTGAAAGTAGAAACTAGCCCGATTACAGGGGTATGTGTATTTTCTCCCTAGGCCATTCTGGTTAAGCGTTTGGAGCAGCAGAATTGCGAAAAATTTGTTGTCTCTCAACCATTTCTTGCTTCAAACTCCCATATCTCGCGAACGGATTGACCTAACCCAAAAATTCCTGTTGTGTCTGAAAGTAGAAACTCGCCCGATTACAGCGGTATGTGTATTTTTTCCCTAGCCCATTCTGGTTAAGCGTTTGGAGCAGCAGAATTGCGAAAAATTTGTTGTCTTCTCAACCATTTCTTAGCTTCAAACTCCCATATCTCGCGAACGGATTGACCTAACCCAAAAATTCCTATTGCATCTGAAAGTAGAAACTCGCCCGATGACAACGGTATGTGTAATTTTTTTCCCTAGGCCATTCTGGTTAAGCGTTTGGAGCAAGCAGAATTGCGAAAAATTTTTTGCCTTCTCAACCATTTTTTGGCTCAAACTCCCATATCTCGCGAACGGATTGACCTAACCCAAAAATTCCAATTGCATCTGAAAGTAGAAACTCGCCCGATTACAACGGTGTGTGTATTTTTTCCCTAGGCCATTCTGGTTAAGCGTTTGGAGCAGCAGAATTGCGAAAAATTTTTTGCCTTCTCAACCATTTCTTGGCTTCAAACTCCCATACCTCGCGAACGGATTGACATAACCCAAAAATTCCTATTGCATCTGAAAGTAGAAACTAGCCCGATTACAGGGGTATGTGTATTTTCTCCCTAGGCCATTCTGGTTAAGCGTTTGGAGCAGCAGAATTGCGAAAAATTTGTTGTCTTCTCAACCATTTCTTGGCTTCAAACTCCCATATCTCGCGAACGGATTGACATAACCCAAAAATTCCTGTTGTGTCTGAAAGTAGAAACTCGCCCGATTACAGCGGTATGTGTATTTTTTCCCTAGCCCATTCTGGTTAAGCGTTTGGAGCAGCAGAATTGCGAAAAATTTGTTGTCTTCTCAACCATTTCTTAGCTTCAAACTCCCATATCTCGCGAACGGATTGACCTAACCCAAAAATTCCTATTGCATCTGAAAGTAGAAACTCGCCCGATGACAACGGTATGTGTATTTTTTCCCTAGGCCATTCTGGTTAAGCGTTTGGAGCAGCAGAATTGCGAAAAATTTTTTGCCTTCTCAACCATTTCTTGGCTTCAAACTCCCATATCTAGCGAACGGATTGACCTAATCCAAAAATTCCTATTGCATCTGAAAGTAGAATCTCGCCCGATTACAGCGGTATGTGTATGTTTTCCCTAGGCCATTCTGGTTAAGCGTTTGAAGCAGCAGAATTGCGAAAAATTTATTGCCTTCTCAACCATTTCTTGGCTTCAAACTCCCATATCTCGCGAACGGATTGACCTAACCCAAAAATTCCTATTGCATCTGAAAGTAGAAACTCGCCCGATTACAACGGTATGTGTATTTTCTCCCTAGGCCATTCTGGTTAAGCGTTTGGAGCAGCAGAAGTGCGAAAAATTTGTTGTCTTCTCAACCATTTCTTAGCTTCAAACTCCCATATCTCGCGAACGGATTGACCTAACCCAAAATTCCTGTTGCATCTGAGAGTAGAAACTCGCCCCCGATTACAACGGTATGTGTATTTTTTCCCTAGGCCATTCTGGTTTAAGCGTTTGGAGCAGCAGAAGTGCGTAAAATTTGTTGTCTTCTCAACCATTTCTTACCTTCAAACTCCCATATCTCGCGAACGGATTGACCAAACCCAAAAATTCCTGCTGCGTTTGAAAGTAGAAACTAGCCCGATTACAACGGTATGTGTATTTTTCACCCTAGGCCATTCTGGTTAAGCGTTTGGAGCAGCAGAATTGCGAAAAATTTTTTGCCTTCTCAACCATTTCTTGGATTCAAACTCCCATATCTCGCGAACGGATTGACCTAACCCAAAAATTCCTGTTGTGTCTGAAAGTAGAAACTCGCCCGATTACAGCGGTATGTGTATTTTTTCCCTAGCCCCTTCTGGTTAAGCGTTTGGAGCAGCAGAATTGCGAAAAATTTTTTTGCCTTCTCAACCATTTCTTGGCTTCAAACTCCCATATCTCGCGAACGGATTGACCTAACCCAAAAAGTCCTATTGCATCTGAAAGTAGAAACTAGCCCGATTACAGCGGTATGTGTATTTTCTCCCTAGGCCATTCTGGTTAAGCGTTTGGAGCAGCAGAATTGCGAAAAATTTTTTGCCTTCTCAACCATTTCTTGGCTTCAAACTCCCATATCTCGCGAACGGATTGGCCTAACCCAAAAATTCCTATTGCATCTGAAAGTAGAAACTCGCCCGATTACAACGGTGTGTGTATTTTTTCCCTAGGCCATTCTGGTTAAGCGTTTGGAGCAGCAGAATTGCGAAAAATTTTTTGCCTTCTCAACCATTTCTTGGCTTCAAACTCCCATATCTCGCGAACGGATTGACCTAAACCAAAAATTCCTGTTGCATCTGAAAGTAGAAACTCGCCCGATTACAGCTGTATTTGTATTTTTTCCCTAGGCCATTCTGGTTAAGCGTTTGAAGCAGCAGAATTGCGAAAAATTTTTTGCCTTCTCAACCATTTCGTGGCTTCAAACTCCCATATCTCGCGAACGGATTGACCTAACCCAAAAATTCCTATTGCATCTGAAAGTAGAAACTCGCCCGATTACAGCGGTATGTGTATTTTTTCCCTAGGCCATTCTGGTTAAGCGTTTGGAGCAGCAGAATTGCGAAAAATTTATTGCCTTCTCAACCATTTCTTGGCTTCAAACTCCCATATCTCGCGAACGGATTGACCTAACCCAAAAATTCCTATTGCATCTGAAAGTAGAAACTCGCCCGATTACAACGGTATGGTATTTTTTCCCTAGGCCATTCTGGTTAAGCGTTTGGAGCAGCAGAAGGGCGAAAAATTTATTGTGTTCTCAACCATTTCTTAGCTTCAATCTCCCATATCTCGCGAACGGATTGACCTACCCAAAAATTCCTGTTGTGTCTGAAAGTAGAAACTCGCCCGATTACAGCGGTATGTGTATTTTTTCCCTAGCCCCTTCTGGTTAAGCGTTTGGAGCAGCAGAATTGCGAAAAATTTTTTGCCTTCTCAACCATTTCTTGGCTCCAAACTCCCATATCTCGCGAACGGATTGACCTAACCCAAAAAGTCCTATTGCATCTGAAAGTAGAAACTAGCCCGATTACAGCGGTATGTGTATTTTTTCCATAGGCCATTCTGGTTAAGCGTTTGGAGCAGCAGAATTGCGAAAAATTTTTTGCCTTCTCAACCATTTCTTGGCCCAAACTCCCATATCTCGCGAACGGATTGACCTAACCCAAAAATTCCTGCTGCGTTTGAAAGTAGAAACTAGCCCGATTACAACGGTATGTGTATTTTCACCCTAGGCCATTCTGGTTAAGCGTTTGGAGCAGCAGAATTGCGAAAAATTTTTTGCCTTCTCAACCATTTCTTGGATTCAAACTCCCATATCTCGCGAACGGATTGACCTAACCCAAAAATTCCTGTTGTGTCTGAAAGTAGAAACTCGCCGGATTACAGCGGTATGTGTATTTTTTCCCTAGCCCCTTCTGGTTAAGCGTTTGGAGCAGCAGAATTGCGAAAAATTTTTTGCCTTCTCAACCATTTCTTGGCTTCAAACTCCCATAACTCGCGAACGGATTGACCTAACCCAAAAAGTCCTATTGCATCTGAAAGTAGAAACTAGCCCGATTACAGCGGTATGTGTATTTTCTCCCTAGGCCATTCTGGTTAAGCGTTTGGAGCAGCAGAATTGCGAAAAATTTTTTGCCTTCTCAACCATTTCTTGGCTTCAAACTCCCATATCTCGCGAACGGATTGGCCTAACCCAAAAATTCCTATTGCATCTGAAAGTAGAAACTCGCCCGATTACAACGGTGTGTGTATTTTTTCCCTAGGCCATTCTGGTTAAGCGTTTGGAGCAGCAGAATTGCGAAAAATTTTTTGCCTTCTCAACCATTTCTTGGCTTCAAACTCCCATATCTCGCGAACGGATTGACCAAACCCAAAAATTCCTGCTGCGTTTGAAAGTAGAAACTAGCCCGATTACAACGGTATGTGTATTTTCACCCTAGGCCATTCTGGTTAAGCGTTTGGAGCAGCAGAATTGCGAAAAATTTTTTGCCTTCTCAACCATTTCTTGGATTCAAACTCCCATATCTCGCGAACGGATTGACCTAACCCAAAAATTCCTATTGCATCTGAAAGTAGAAACTCGCCCGATTACAGCGGTATGTGTATTTTTTCCCTAGCCCCTTCTGGTTAAGCGTTTGGAGCAGCAGAATTGCGAAAAATTTTTTGCCTTCTCAACCATTTCTTGGCTTCAAACTCCCATATCTCGCGAACGGATTGACCTAACCCAAAAAGTCCTATTGCATCTGAAAGTAGAAACTAGCCCGATTACAGCGGTATGTGTATTTTCTCCCTAGGCCATTCTGGTTAAGCGTTTGGAGCAGCAGAATTGCGAAAAATTTTTTGCCTTCTCAACCATTTCTTGGCTTCAAACTCCCATATCTCGCGAACGGATTGACCTAACCCAAAAATTCCTATTGCATCTGAAAGTAGAAACTCGCCCGATTACAACGGTATGTGAATTTTTTCCCTAGGCCATTCTGGTTAAGCGTTTGGAGCAGCAGAAGTGCGAAAAATTTGTTGTCTTTCAACCATTTCTTAGCTTCAAACTCCCATATCTCGCGAACGGATTGACCTAACCCAAAAATTCCTGTTGCATCTGAAAGTAGAAACTAGCCCGATTACAGGGGTATGTGTATTTTCTCCCTAGGCCATTCTGGTTAAGCGTTTGGAGCAGCAGAATTGCGAAAAATTTGTTGTCTTCTCAACCATTTCTTGGCTTCAAACTCCCATATCTCGCGAACGGATTGACCTAACCCAAAAATTCCTGTTGTGTCTGAAAGTAGAAACTCGCCCGATTACAGCGGTATGTGTATTTTTTCCCTAGCCCATTCTGGTTAAGCGTTTGGAGCAGCAGAATTGCGAAAAATTTGTTGTCTTCTCAATCATTTCTTAGCTTCAAACTCCCATATCTCGCGAACGGATTGACCTAACCCAAAAATTCCTATTGCATCTGAAAGTAGAAACTCGCCCGATGACAACGGTATGTGTATTTTTTCCCTAGGCCATTCTGGTTAAGCGTTTGGAGCAGCAGAATTGCGAAAAATTTTTTGCCTTCTCAACCATTTTTTGGCTCAAACTCCCATATCTCGCGAACGGATTGACCTAACCCAAAAATTCCAATTGCATCTGAAAGTAGAAACTCGCCCGATTACAACGGTGTGTGTATTTTTTCCCTAGGCCACTCTGGTTAAGCGTTTGTAGCAGCAGAATTGCGAAAAATTTTTTGCCTTCTCAACCATTTCTTGGCTTCAAACTCCCATACCTCGCGAACGGATTGACATAACCCAAAAATTCCTATTGCATCTGAAAGTAGAAACTAGCCCGATTACAGGGGTATGTGTATTTTCTCCCTAGGCCATTCTGGTTAAGCGTTTGGAGCAGCAGAATTGCGAAAAATTTGTTGTCTTCTCAACCATTTCTTGGCTTCAAACTCCCATATCTCGCGAACGGATTGACCTAACCCAAAAATTCCTGTTGTGTCTGAAAGTAGAAACTCGCCCGATTACAGCGGTATGTGTATTTTTTCCCTAGCCCATTCTGGTTAAGCGTTTGGAGCAGCAGAATTGCGAAAAATTTGTTGTCTTCTCAACCATTTCTTAGCTTCAAACTCCCATATCTCGCGAACGGATTGACCTAACCCAAAAATTCCTATTGCATCTGAAAGTAGAAACTCGCCCGATGACAACGGTATGTGTATTTTTTCCCTAGGCCATTCTGGTTAAGCGTTTGGAGCAGCAGAATTGCGAAAAATTTTTTGCCTTCTCAACCATTTCTTGGCTTCAAACTCCCATATCTAGCGAACGGATTGACCTAATCCAAAAATTCCTATTGCATCTGAAAGTAGAATCTCGCCCGATTACAGCGGTATGTGTATTTTTTCCCTAGGCCATTCTGGTTAAGCGTTTGAAGCAGCAGAATTGCGAAAAATTTATTGCCTTCTCAACCATTTCTTGGCTTCAAACTCCCATATCTCGCGAACGGATTGACCTAACCCAAAAATTCCTATTGCATCTGAAAGTAGAAACTAGCCCGATTACAGGGGTATGTGTATTTTCTCCCTAGGCCATTCTGGTTAAGCGTTTGGAGCAGCAGAATTGCGAAAAATTTGTTGTCTTCTCAACCATTTCTTGGCTTCAAACTCCCATATCTCGCGAACGGATTGACCTAACCCAAAAATTCCTGTTGTGTCTGAAAGTAGAAACTCGCCCGATTACAGCGGTATGTGTATTTTTTCCCTAGCCCATTCTGGTTAAGCGTTTGGAGCAGCAGAATTGCGAAAAATTTGTTGTCTTCTCAACCATTTCTTAGCTTCAAACTCCCATATCTCGCGAACGGATTGACCTAACCCAAAAATTCCTATTGCATCTGAAAGTAGAAACTCGCCCGATGACAACGGTATGTGTATTTTTTCCCTAGGCCATTCTGGTTAAGCGTTTGGAGCAGCAGAATTGCGAAAAATTTTTTGCCTTCTCAACCATTTTTTGGCTCAAACTCCCATATCTCGCGAACGGATTGACCTAACCCAAAAATTCCAATTGCGTCTGAAAGTAGAAACTCGCCCGATTACAACGGTGTGTGTATTTTTTCCCTAGGCCACTCTGGTTAAGCGTTTGTAGCAGCAGAATTGCGAAAAATTTTTTGCCTTCTCAACCATTTCTTGGCTTCAAACTCCCATACCTCGCGAACGGATTGACATAACCCAAAAATTCCTATTGCATCGGAAAGTAGAAACTAGCCCGATTACAGGGGTATGTGTATTTTCTCCCTAGGCCATTCTGGTTAAGCGTTTGGAGCAGCAGAATTGCGAAAAATTTGTTGTCTTCTCAACCATTTCTTGGCTTCAAACTCCCATATCTCGCGAACGGATTGACCTAACCCAAAAATTCCTGTTGTGTCTGAAAGTAGAAACTCGCCCGATTACAGCGGTATGTGTATTTTTTCCCTAGCCCATTCTGGTTAAGCGTTTGGAGCAGCAGAATTGCGAAAAATTTGTTGTCTTCTCAACCATTTCTTAGCTTCAAACTCCCATATCTCGCGAACGGATTGACCTAACCCAAAAATTCCTATTGCATCTGAAAGTAGAAACTCGCCCGATGACAACGGTATGTGTATTTTTTCCCTAGGCCATTCTGGTTAAGCGTTTGGAGCAGCAGAATTGCGAAAAATTTTTTGCCTTCTCAACCATTTCTTGGCTTCAAACTCCCATATCTAGCGAACGGATTGACCTAATCCAAAAATTCCTATTGCATCTGAAAGTAGAATCTCGCCCGATTACAGCGGTATGTGTATTTTTTCCCTAGGCCATTCTGGTTAAGCGTTTGAAGCAGCAGAATTGCGAAAAATTTATTGCCTTCTCAACCATTTCTTGGCTTCAAACTCCCATATCTCGCGAACGGATTGACCTAACCCAAAAATTCCTATTGCATCTGAAAGTAGAAACTCGCCCGATTACAACGGTATGTGTATTTTCTCCCTAGGCCATTCTGGTTAAGCGTTTGGAGCAGCAGAAGTGCGAAAAATTTGTTGTCTTCTCAACCATTTCTTAGCTTCAAACTCCCATATCTCGCGAACGGATTGACCTAACCCAAAAATTCCTGTTGCATCTGAGAGTAGAAACTCGCCCGATTACAACGGTATGTGTATTTTTTCCCTAGCCCCTTCTGGTTAAGCGTTTGTAGCAGCAGAATTGCGAAAAATTTTTTGCCTTCTCAACCATTTCTTGGCTTCAAACTCCCATATCTCGCGAACGGATTGACATAACCCAAAAATTCCTATTGCATCTGAAAGTAGAAACTAGCCCGATTACAGGGGTATGTGTATTTTCTCCCTAGGCCATTCTGGTTAAGCGTTTGGAGCAGCAGAATTGCGAAAAATTTGTTGTCTTCTCAACCATTTCTTGGCTTCAAACTCCCATATCTCGCGAACGGATTGACCTAACCCAAAAATTCCTGTTGTGTCTGAAAGTAGAAACTCGCCCGATTACAGCGGTATGTGTATTTTTTCCCTAGCCCATTCTGGTTAAGCGTTTGGAGCAGCAGAATTGCGAAAAATTTGTTGTCTTCTCAACCATTTCTTAGCTTCAAACTCCCATATCTCGCGAACGGATTGACCTAACCCAAAAATTCCTATTGCATCTGAAAGTAGAAACTCGCCCGATGACAACGGTATGTGTATTTTTTCCCTAGGCCATTCTGGTTAAGCGTTTGGAGCAGCAGAATTGCGAAAAATTTGTTGTCTTCTCAACCATTTCTTGGCTTCAAACTCCCATATCTCGCGAACGGATTGACCTAACCCAAAAATTCCTGTTGTGTCTGAAAGTAGAAACTCGCCCGATTACAGCGGTATGTGTATTTTTTCCCTAGCCCATTCTGGTTAAGCGTTTGGAGCAGCAGAATTGCGAAAAATTTGTTGTCTTCTCAACCATTTCTTAGCTTCAAACTCCCATATCTCGCGAACGGATTGACCTAACCCAAAAATTCCTATTGCATCTGAAAGTAGAAACTCGCCCGATGACAACGGTATGTGTATTTTTTCCCTAGGCCATTCTGGTTAAGCGTTTGGAGCAGCAGAATTGCGAAAAATTTTTTGCCTTCTCAACCATTTCTTGGCTTCAAACTCCCATATCTCGCGAACGGATTGACCTAACCCAAAAATTCCTATTGCATCTGAAAGTAGAAACTCGCCCGATTACAACGGTATGTGTATTTTCTCCCTAGGCCATTCTGGTTAAGCGTTTGGAGCAGCAGAAGTGCGAAAAATTTGTTGTCTTCTCAACCATTTCTTAGCTTCAAACTCCCATATCTCGCGAACGGATTGACCTAACCCAAAAATTCCTGTTGCATCTGAGAGTAGAAACTCGCCCGATTACAACGGTATGTGTATTTTTTCCCTAGGCCATTCTGGTTAAGCGTTTGGAGCAGCAGAAGTGCGTAAAATTTGTTGTCTTCTCAACCATTTCTTACCTTCAAACTCCCATATCTCGCGAACGGATTGACCAAACCCAAAAATTCCTGCAGCGTTTGAAAGTAGAAACTAGCCCGATTACAACGGTATGTGTATTTTCACCCTAGGCCATTCTGGTTAAGCGTTTGGAGCAGCAGAATTGCGAAAAATTTTTTGCCTTCTCAACCATTTCTTGGATTCAAACTCCCATATCTCGCGAACGGATTGACCTAACCCAAAAATTCCTGTTGTGTCTGAAAGTAGAAACTCGCCCGATTACAGCGGTATGTGTATTTTTTCCCTAGCCCCTTCTGGTTAAGCGTTTGGAGCAGCAGAATTGCGAAAAATTTTTTGCCTTCTCAACCATTTCTTGGCTTCAAACTCCCATATCTCGCGAACGGATTGACCTAACCCAAAAAGTCCTATTGCATCTGAAAGTAGAAACTAGCCCGATTACAGCGGTATGTGTATTTTCTCCCTAGGCCATTCTGGTTAAGCGTTTGGAGCAGCAGAATTGCGAAAAATTTTTTGCCTTCTCAACCATTTCTTGGCTTCAAACTCCCATATCTCGCGAACGGATTGGCCTAACCCAAAAATTCCTATTGCATCTGAAAGTAGAAACTCGCCCGATTACAACGGTGTGTGTATTTTTTCCCTAGGCCATTCTGGTTAAGCGTTTGGAGCAGCAGAATTGCGAAAAATTTTTTGCCTTCTCAACCATTTCTTGGCTTCAAACTCCCATATCTCGCGAACGGATTGACCTAACCCAAAAATTCCTATTGCATCTGAAAGTAGAAACTCGCCCGATTACAACGGTATGTGAATTTTTTCCCTAGGCCATTCTGGTTAAGCGTTTGGAGCAGCAGAAGTGCGAAAAATTTGTTGTCTTTCAACCATTTCTTAGATTCAAACTCCCATATCTCGCGAACGGATTGACCTAACCCAAAAATTCCTGTTGCATCTGAAAGTAGAAACTCGCCCGATTACAACGGTATGGGTATTTTCTCCCTAGGCCATTCTGGTTAAGCGTTTGGAGCAGCAGAAGTGCGAAAAATTTGTTGTCTTCTCAACCATTTCTTAGCTTCAAACTCCCATATCTCGCGAACGGATTGACCTAACCCAAAAATTCCTGTTGCATCTGAAAGTAGAAACTCGCCCGATTACAACGGTATGTGTATTTTTTCCCTAGGCCATTCTGGTTAAGCGTTTGGAGCAGCAGAATTATGAAAAATTTGTTGTCTTCTCAACCATTTCTTAGTTTCAAAGTCCCATATCTCGCGAATGGATTGACCAAACCCACAAATTCCTGCTGCGTCTGAAAGTAGAAACTAGCCCGATTACAACGGTATGTGTATTTTCTCCCTAGGCCATTCTGGTTAAGCGTTCGGAGCAGCAGAATTGCGAAAAATTTTTTGCCTTCTCAACCATTTCTTGGCTTCAAACTCCCATATCTCGCGAACTGATTGACCTCACCCAAAAATTCCTATTGCATCTGAAAGTAGAAACTAGCCCGATTACAACGGTATGTGTATTTTCTCCCTAGGCCATTCTGATTAAGCGTTTGGAGCAGCAGAATTGCGAAAAATTTTTTGCCTTCTCAACCATTTCTTGGCTCAAACTCCCATATCTCGCGAACGGATTGACCTAACCCAAAAATTCCAATTGCATCTGAAAGTAGAAACTCGCCCGATTACAGAGGTATGTGTATTTTTTCCCTAGGCAATTCTGGTTAAGCGTTTGGAGCAGCAGAATTGCGAAAAATTTTTTGCCTTCTCAACCATTTCTTGGCTTCAAACTCCCATACCTCGCGAACGGATTGACCTAACCCAAAAATTCCTATTGCATCTGAAAGTAGAAACTCGCCCGATTACAACGGTGTGTGTATTTTTTCCCTAGGCCATTCTGGTTAAGCGTCTGGAGCAGCAGAATTGCGAAAAATTTTTTGCCTTCTCAACCATTTCTTGGCTTCAAACTCCCATATCTCGCGAACGGATTGACCAAACCCAAAAATTCCTGCTGCGTTTGAAAGTAGAAACTAGCCCGATTACAACGGTATGTGTATTTTCACCCTAGGCCATTCTGGTTAAGCGTTTGGAGCAGCAGAATTGCGAAAAATTTTTTGCCTTCTCAACCATTTCTTGGATTCAAACTCCCATATCTCGCGAACGGATTGACCTAACCCAAAAATTCCTGTTGTGTCTGAAAGTAGAAACTCGCCCGATTACAGCGGTATGTGTATTTTTTCCCTAGCCCCTTCTGGTTAAGCGTTTGGAGCAGCAGAATTGCGAAAAATTTTTTGCCTTCTCAACCATTTCTTGGCTTCAAACTCCCATATCTCGCGAACGGATTGACCTAACCCAAAAAGTCCTATTGCATCTGAAAGTAGAAACTAGCCCGATTACAGCGGTATGTGTATTTTCTCCCTAGGCCATTCTGGTTAAGCGTTTGGAGCAGCAGAATTGCGAAAAATTTTTTGCCTTCTCAACCATTTCTTGGCTTCAAACTCCCATATCTCGCGAACGGATTGGCCTAACCCAAAAATTCCTATTGCATCTGAAAGTAGAAACTCGCCCGATTACAACGGTGTGTGTATTTTTTCCCTAGGCCATTCTGGTTAAGCGTTTGGAGCAGCAGAATTGCGAAAAATTTTTTGCCTTCTCAACCATTTCTTGGCTTCAAACTCCCATATCTCGCGAACGGATTGACCTAACCCAAAAATTCCTATTGCATCTGAAAGTAGAAACTCGCCCGATTACAACGGTATGTGAATTTTTTCCCTAGGCCATTCTGGTTAAGCGTTTGGAGCAGCAGAAGTGCGAAAAATTTGTTGTCTTTCAACCATTTCTTAGCTTCAAACTCCCATATCTCGCGAACGGATTGACCTAACCCAAAAATTCCTGTTGCATCTGAAAGTAGAAACTCGCCCGATTACAACGGTATGTGTATTTTTTCCCTAGGCCATTCTGGTTAAGCGTTTGGAGCAGCAGAATTATGAAAAATTTGTTGTCTTCTCAACCATTTCTTAGTTTCAAAGTCCCATATCTCGCGAATGGATTGACCAAACCCACAAATTCCTGCTGCGTCTGAAAGTAGAAACTAGCCCGATTACAACGGTATGTGTATTTTCACCCTAGGCCATTCTGGTTAAGCGTTTGGAGCAGCAGAATTGCGAAAAATTTTTTGCCTTCTCAACCATTTCTTGGATTCAAACTCCCATATCTCGCGAACGGATTGACCTAACCCAAAAATTCCTGTTGTGTCTGAAAGTAGAAACTCGCCCGATTACAGCGGTATGTGTATTTTTTCCCCAGCCCCTTCTGGTTAAGCGTTTGGAGCAGCAGAATTGCGAAAAATTTTTTGCCTTCTCAACCATTTCTTGGCTTCAAACTCCCATATCTCGCGAACGGATTGACCTAACCCAAAAAGTCCTATTGCATCTGAAAGTAGAAACTAGCCCGATTACAGCGGTATGTGCATTTTCTCCCTAGGCCATTCTGGTTAAGCGTTTGGAGCAGCAGAATTGCGAAAAATTTTTTGCCTTCTCAACCATTTCTTGGCTTCAAACTCCCATATCTCGCGAACGGATTGGCCTAACCCAAAAATTCCTATTGCATCTGAAAGTAGAAACTCGCCCGATTACAACGGTGTGTGTATTTTTTCCCTAGGCCATTCTGGTTAAGCGTTTGGAGCAGCAGAATTGCGAAAAATTTTTTGCCTTCTCAACCATTTCTTGGCTTCAAACTCCCATATCTCGCGAACGGATTGACCAAACCCAAAAATTCCTGCTGCGTTTGAAAGTAGAAACTAGCCCGATTACAACGGTATGTGTATTTTCACCCTAGGCCATTCTGGTTAAGCGTTTGGAGCAGCAGAATTGCGAAAAATTTTTTGCCTTCCCAACCATTTCTTGGATTCAAACTCCCATATCTCGCGAACGGATTGACCTAACCCAAAAATTCCAATTGCATCTGAAAGTAGAAACTCGCCCGATTACAACGGTATGTGAATTTTTTCCCTAGGCCATTCTGGTTAAGCGTTTGGAGCAGCAGAATTGCGAAAAATTTTTTGCCTTCTCAACCATTTCTTGGATTCAAACTCCCATATCTCGCGAACGGATTGACCTAACCCAAAAATTCCTATTGCATCTGAAAGTAGAAACTAGCCCGATTACAACGGTATGTGTATTTTCTCCCTAGGCCATTCTGGTTAAGCGTTTGGAGGAGCAGAATTGCGAAAAATTTTTTGCCTTCTCAACCATTTCTTAGCTTCAAACTCCCATATCTCGCGAACGGATTGACATAACCCAAAAATTCCTATTGCATCTGAAAGTAGAACCTAGCCCGATTACAACGGTATGTGTATTTTCTCCCTAGGCCATTCTGATTAAGCGTTTGGAGCAGCAGAATTGCGAAAAATTTTTTGCCTTCTCAACCATTTCTTGGCTCAAACTCCCATATCTCGCGAACGGATTGACCTAACCCAAAAATTCCTATTGCATCTGAAAGTAGAAACTCGCCCGATTACAACGGTATGTGTATTTTCTCCCTAGGCCATTCTGGTTAAGCGTTTCGAGCAGCAGAAGTGCGAAAAATTTGTTGTCTTCTCAACCATTTCTTAGCTTCAAACTCCCATATCTCGCGAACGGATTGACCAAACCCAAAAATTCCTGCTGCGTTTGAAAGTAGAAACTAGCCCGATTACAACGGTATGTGTATTTTCATCCTAGGCCATTCTGGTTAAGCGTTTGGAGCAGCAGAATTGCGAAAAATTTTTTGCCTTCTCAACCATTTCTTGGATTCAAACTCCCATATCTCGCGAACGGATTGACCTAACCCAAAAATTCCTGTTGTGTCTGAAAGTAGAAACTCGCCCGATTACAGCGGTATGTGTATTTTTTCCCCAGCCCCTTCTGGTTAAGCGTTTGGAGCAGCAGAATTGCGAAAAATTTTTTGCCTTCTCAACCATTTCTTGGCTTCAAACTCCCATATCTCGCGAACGGATTGACATAACCCAAAAAGTCCTATTGCATCTGAAAGTAGAAACTAGCCCGATTACAGCGGTATGTGTATTTTCTCCCTAGGCCATTCTGGTTAAGCGTTTGGAGCAGCAGAATTGCGAAAAATTTTTTGCCTTCTCAACCATTTCTTGGCTTCAAACTCCCATATCTCGCGAACGGATTGGCCTAACCCAAAAATTCCTATTGCATCTGAAAGTAGAAACTCGCCCGATTACAACGGTGTGTGTATTTTTTCCCTAGGCCATTCTGGTTAAGCGTTTGGAGCAGCAGAATTGCGAAAAATTTTTTGCCTTCTCAACCATTTCTTGGCTTCAAACTCCCATATCTCGCGAACGGATTGACCAAACCCAAAAATTCCTGCTGCGTTTGAAAGTAGAAACTAGCCCGATTACAACGGTATGTGTATTTTCACCCTAGGCCATTCTGGTTAAGCGTTTGGAGCAGCAGAATTGCGAAAAATTTTTTGCCTTCCCAACCATTTCTTGGATTCAAACTCCCATATCTCGCGAACGGATTGACCTAACCCAAAAATTCCTGTTGTGTCTGAAAGTAGAAACTCGCCCGATTACAGCGGTATGTGTATTTTTTCCCTAGCCCCTTCTGGTTAAGCGTTTGGAGCAGCAGAATTGCGAAAAATTTTTTGCCTTCTCAACCATTTCTTGGCTTCAAACTCCCATATCTCGCGAACGGATTGACCTAACCCAAAAAGTCCTATTGCATCTGAAAGTAGAAACTAGCCCGATTACAGCGGTATGTGTATTTTCTCCCTAGGCCATTCTGGTTAAGCGTTTGGAGCAGCAGAATTGCGAAAAATTTTTTGCCTTCTCAACCATTTCTTGGCTTCAAACTCCCATATCTCGCGAACGGATTGACCTAACCCAAAAATTCCTATTGCATCTGAAAGTAGAAACTCGCCCGATTACAACGGTATGTGAATTTTTTCCCTAGGCCATTCTGGTTAAGCGTTTGGAGCAGCAGAATTGCGAAAAATTTGTTGTCTTTCAACCATTTCTTAGCTTCAAACTCCCATATCTCGCGAACGGATTGACCTAACCCAAAAATTCCTGTTGCATCTGAAAGTAGAAACTAGCCCGATTACAGGGGTATGTGTATTTTCTCCCTAGGCCATTCTGGTTAAGCGTTTGGAGCAGCAGAATTGCGAAAAATTTGTTGTCTTCTCAACCATTTCTTGGCTTCAAACTCCCATATCTCGCGAACGGATTGAACTATCCCAAAAATTCCTGTTGTGTCTGAAAGTAGAAACTCGCCCGATTACAGCGGTATGTGTATTTTTTCCCTTGCCCATTCTGGTTAAGCGTTTGGAGCAGCAGAGTTGCGAAAAATTTGTTGTCTTCTCAACCATTTCTTAGCTTCAAACTCCCATATCTCGCGAACGGTTTGACCTAACCCAAAAATTCCTATTGCATCTGAAAGTAGAAACTCGCCCGATGACAACGGTATGTGTATTTTTTCCCTAGGCCATTCTGGTTAAGCGTTTGGAGCAGCAGAATTGCGAAAAATTTTTTGCCTTCTCAACCATTTTTTGGCTCAAACTCCCATATCTCGCGAACGGATTGACCTAACCCAAAAATTCCAATTGCATCTGAAAGTAGAAACTCGCCCGATTACAACGGTGTGTGTATTTTTTCCCTAGGCCACTCTGGTTAAGCGTTTGGAGCAGCAGAATTGCGAAAAATTTTTTGCCTTCTCAACCATTTCTTGGCTTCAAACTCCCATACCTCGCGAACGGATTGACATAACCCAAAAATTCCTATTGCATCTGAAAGTAGAAACTAGCCCGATTACAGGGGTATGTGTATTTTCTCCCTAGGCCATTCTGGTTAAGCGTTTGGAGCAGCAGAATTGCGAAAAATTTGTTGTCTTCTCAACCATTTCTTGGCTTCAAACTCCCATATCTCGCGAACGGATTGACCTAACCCAAAAATTCCTGTTGTGTCTGAAAGTAGAAACTCGCCCGATTACAGCGGTATGTGTATTTTTTCCCTAGCCCATTCTGGTTAAGCGTTTGGAGCAGCAGAATTGCGAAAAATTTGTTGTCTTCTCAACCATTTCTTAGCTTTAAACTCCCATATCTCGCGAACGGATTGACCTAACCCAAAAATTCCTATTGCATCTGAAAGTAGAAACTCGCCCGATGACAACGGTATGTGTATTTTTTCCCTAGGCCATTCTGGTTAAGCGTTTGGAGCAGCAGAATTGCGAAAAATTTTTTGCCTTCTCAACCATTTCTTGGCTTCAAACTCCCATATCTCGCGAACGGATTGACATAACCCAAAAATTCCTATTGCATCTGAAAGTAGAAACTAGCCCGATTACAACGGTATGTGTATTTTCTCCCTAGGCCATTCTGGTTAAGCGTTTGGAGGAGCAGAATTGCGAAAAATTTTTTGCCTTCTCAACCATTTCTTAGCTTCAAACTCCCATATCTCGCGAACGGATTGACATAACCCAAAAATTCCTATTGCATCTGAAAGTAGAACCTAGCCCGATTACAACGGTATGTGTATTTTCTCCCTAGGCCATTCTGATTAAGCGTTTGGAGCAGCAGAATTGCGAAAAATTTTTTGCCTTCTCAACCATTTCTTGGCTCAAACTCCCATATCTCGCGAACGGATTGACCTAACCCAAAAATTCCTATTGCATCTGAAAGTAGAAACTCGCCCGATTACAACGGTATGTGTATTTTCTCCCTAGGCCATTCTGGTTAAGCGTTTCGAGCAGCAGAAGTGCGAAAAATTTGTTGTCTTCTCAACCATTTCTTAGCTTCAAACTCCCATATCTCGCGAACGGATTGACCAAACCCAAAAATTCCTGCTGCGTTTGAAAGTAGAAACTAGCCCGATTACAACGGTATGTGTATTTTCATCCTAGGCCATTCTGGTTAAGCGTTTGGAGCAGCAGAATTGCGAAAAATTTTTTGCCTTCTCAACCATTTCTTGGATTCAAACTCCCATATCTCGCGAACGGATTGACCTAACCCAAAAATTCCTGTTGTGTCTGAAAGTAGAAACTCGCCCGATTACAGCGGTATGTGTATTTTTTCCCCAGCCCCTTCTGGTTAAGCGTTTGGAGCAGCAGAATTGCGAAAAATTTTTTGCCTTCTCAACCATTTCTTGGCTTCAAACTCCCATATCTCGCGAACGGATTGACATAACCCAAAAAGTCCTATTGCATCTGAAAGTAGAAACTAGCCCGATTACAGCGGTATGTGTATTTTCTCCCTAGGCCATTCTGGTTAAGCGTTTGGAGCAGCAGAATTGCGAAAAATTTTTTGCCTTCTCAACCATTTCTTGGCTTCAAACTCCCATATCTCGCGAACGGATTGGCCTAACCCAAAAATTCCTATTGCATCTGAAAGTAGAAACTCGCCCGATTACAACGGTGTGTGTATTTTTTCCCTAGGCCATTCTGGTTAAGCGTTTGGAGCAGCAGAATTGCGAAAAATTTTTTGCCTTCTCAACCATTTCTTGGCTTCAAACTCCCATATCTCGCGAACGGATTGACCAAACCCAAAAATTCCTGCTGCGTTTGAAAGTAGAAACTAGCCCGATTACAACGGTATGTGTATTTTCACCCTAGGCCATTCTGGTTAAGCGTTTGGAGCAGCAGAATTGCGAAAAATTTTTTGCCTTCCCAACCATTTCTTGGATTCAAACTCCCATATCTCGCGAACGGATTGACCTAACCCAAAAATTCCTGTTGTGTCTGAAAGTAGAAACTCGCCCGATTACAGCGGTATGTGTATTTTTTCCCTAGCCCCTTCTGGTTAAGCGTTTGGAGCAGCAGAATTGCGAAAAATTTTTTGCCTTCTCAACCATTTCTTGGCTTCAAACTCCCATATCTCGCGAACGGATTGACCTAACCCAAAAAGTCCTATTGCATCTGAAAGTAGAAACTAGCCCGATTACAGCGGTATGTGTATTTTCTCCCTAGGCCATTCTGGTTAAGCGTTTGGAGCAGCAGAATTGCGAAAAATTTTTTGCCTTCTCAACCATTTCTTGGCTTCAAACTCCCATATCTCGCGAACGGATTGACCTAACCCAAAAATTCCTATTGCATCTGAAAGTAGAAACTCGCCCGATTACAACGGTATGTGAATTTTTTCCCTAGGCCATTCTGGTTAAGCGTTTGGAGCAGCAGAAGTGCGAAAAATTTGTTGTCTTTCAACCATTTCTTAGCTTCAAACTCCCATATCTCGCGAACGGATTGACCTAACCCAAAAATTCCTGTTGCATCTGAAAGTAGAAACTAGCCCGATTACAGGGGTATGTGTATTTTCTCCCTAGGCCATTCTGGTTAAGCGTTTGGAGCAGCAGAATTGCGAAAAATTTGTTGTCTTCTCAACCATTTCTTGGCTTCAAACTCCCATATCTCGCGAACGGATTGAACTATCCCAAAAATTCCTGTTGTGTCTGAAAGTAGAAACTCGCCCGATTACAGCGGTATGTGTATTTTTTCCCTTGCCCATTCTGGTTAAGCGTTTGGAGCAGCAGAGTTGCGAAAAATTTGTTGTCTTCTCAACCATTTCTTAGCTTCAAACTCCCATATCTCGCGAACGGTTTGACCTAACCCAAAAATTCCTATTGCATCTGAAAGTAGAAACTCGCCCGATGACAACGGTATGTGTATTTTTTCCCTAGGCCATTCTGGTTAAGCGTTTGGAGCAGCAGAATTGCGAAAAATTTTTTGCCTTCTCAACCATTTTTTGGCTCAAACTCCCATATCTCGCGAACGGATTGACCTAACCCAAAAATTCCAATTGCATCTGAAAGTAGAAACTCGCCCGATTACAACGGTGTGTGTATTTTTTCCCTAGGCCACTCTGGTTAAGCGTTTGGAGCAGCAGAATTGCGAAAAATTTTTTGCCTTCTCAACCATTTCTTGGCTTCAAACTCCCATACCTCGCGAACGGATTGACATAACCCAAAAATTCCTATTGCATCTGAAAGTAGAAACTAGCCCGATTACAGGGGTATGTGTATTTTCTCCCTAGGCCATTCTGGTTAAGCGTTTGGAGCAGCAGAATTGCGAAAAATTTGTTGTCTTCTCAACCATTTCTTGGCTTCAAACTCCCATATCTCGCGAACGGATTGACCTAACCCAAAAATTCCTGTTGTGTCTGAAAGTAGAAACTCGCCCGATTACAGCGGTATGTGTATTTTTTCCCTAGCCCATTCTGGTTAAGCGTTTGGAGCAGCAGAATTGCGAAAAATTTGTTGTCTTCTCAACCATTTCTTAGCTTTAAACTCCCATATCTCGCGAACGGATTGACCTAACCCAAAAATTCCTATTGCATCTGAAAGTAGAAACTCGCCCGATGACAACGGTATGTGTATTTTTTCCCTAGGCCATTCTGGTTAAGCGTTTGGAGCAGCAGAATTGCGAAAAATTTTTTGCCTTCTCAACCATTTCTTGGCTTCAAACTCCCATATCTCGCGAACGGATTGACATAACCCAAAAATTCCTATTGCATCTGAAAGTAGAAACTAGCCCGATTACAGGGGTATGTGTATTTTCTCCCTAGCCCATTCTGGTTAAGCGTTTGGAGCAGCAGAATTGCGAAAAATTTGTTGCCTTCTCAACCATATCTTAGCTTCAAACTCCCATATCTCGCGAACGGATTGACCTAACCCAAAAATTCCTGTTGCATCTGAAAGTAGAAACTCGCCCGATTACAACGGTGTGTGTATTTTTTCCATAGGCCATTCTGGTTAAGCGTTTGGAGCAGCAGAATTGCGAAAAATTTATTGCCTTCTCAACCATTTCTTGGCTTCAAACTCCCATATCTCGCGAACGGATTGACCTAACCCAAAAATTCCTATTGCATCTGAAAGTAGAAACTCGCCCGATTACAACGGTATGTGTATTTTCTCCCTAGGCCATTCTGGTTAAGCGTTTGGAGCAGCAGAAGTGCGAAAAATTTGTTGTCTTCTCAACCATTTCTTAGCTTCAAACTCCCATATCTCGCGAACGGATTGACCTAACCCAAAAATTCCTGTTGCATCTGAGAGTAGAAACTCGCCCGATTACAACGGTATGTGTATTTTTTCCCTAGGCCATTCTGGTTAAGCGTTTGGAGCAGCAGAATTGCGAAAAATTTTTTGCCTTCTCAACCATTTTTTGGCTCAAACTCCCATATCTCGCGAACGGATTGACCTAACCCAAAAATTCCAATTGCATCTGAAAGTAGAAACTCGCCCGATTACAACGGTGTGTGTATTTTTTCCCTAGGCCACTCTGGTTAAGCGTTTGGAGCAGCAGAATTGCGAAAAATTTTTTGCCTTCTCAACCATTTCTTGGCTTCAAACTCCCATACCTCGCGAACGTATTGACATAACCCAAAAATTCCTATTGCATCTGAAAGTAGAAACTAGCCCGATTACAGGGGTATGTGTATTTTCTCCCTAGGCCATTCTGGTTAAGCGTTTGGAGCAGCAGAATTGCGAAAAATTTGTTGTCTTCTCAACCATTTCTTGGCTTCAAACTCCCATATCTCGCGAACGGATTGACCTAACCCAAAAATTCCTGTTGTGTCTGAAAGTAGAAACTCGCCCGATTACAGCGGTATGTGTATTTTTTCCCTAGCCCATTCTGGTTAAGCGTTTGGAGCAGCAGAATTGCGAAAAATTTGTTGTCTTCTCAACCATTTCTTAGCTTCAAACTCCCATATCTCGCGAACGGATTGACCTAACCCAAAAATTCCTATTGCATCTGAAAGTAGAAACTCGCCCGATGACAACGGTATGTGTATTTTTTCCCTAGGCCATTCTGGTTAAGCGTTTGGAGCAGCAGAATTGCGAAAAATTTTTTGCCTTCTCAACCATTTCTTGGCTTCAAACTCCCATATCTCGCGAACGGATTGACATAACCCAAAAATTCCTATTGCATCTGAAAGTAGAAACTAGCCCGATTACAGGGGTATGTGTATTTTCTCCCTAGCCCATTCTGGTTAAGCGTTTGGAGCAGCAGAATTGCGAAAAATTTGTTGCCTTCTCAACCATATCTTAGCTTCAAACTCCCATATCTCGCGAACGGATTGACCTAACCCAAAAATTCCTGTTGCATCTGAAAGTAGAATCTCGCCCGATTACAACGGTGTGTGTATTTTTTCCATAGGCCATTCTGGTTAAGCGTTTGGAGCAGCAGAATTGCGAAAAATTTATTGCCTTCTCAACCATTTCTTGGCTTCAAACTCCCATATCTCGCGAACGGATTGACCTAACCCAAAAATTCCTATTGCATCTGAAAGTAGAAACTCGCCCGATTACAACGGTATGTGTATTTTCTCCCTAGGCCATTCTGGTTAAGCGTTTGGAGCAGCAGAAGTGCGAAAAATTTGTTGTCTTCTCAACCATTTCTTAGCTTCAAACTCCCATATCTCGCGAACGGATTGACCTAACCCAAAAATTCCTGTTGCATCTGAGAGTAGAAACTCGCCCGATTACAACGGTATGTGTATTTTTTCCCTAGGCCATTCTGGTTAAGCGTTTGGAGCAGCAGAAGTGCGTAAAATTTGTTGTCTTCTCAACCATTTCTTACCTTCAAACTCCCATATCTCGCGAACGGATTGACCAAACCCAAAAATTCCTGCTGCGTTTGAAAGTAGAAACTAGCCCGATTACAACGGTATGTGTATTTTCACCGTAGGCCATTCTGGTTAAGCGTTTGGAGCAGCAGAATTGCGAAAAATTTTTTGCCTTCTCAACCATTTCTTGGATTCAAACTCCCATATCTCGCGAACGGATTGACCTAACCCAAAAATTCCTGTTGTGTCTGAAAGTAGAAACTCGCCCGATTACAGCGGTATGTGTATTTTTTCCCTAGCCCCTTCTGGTTAAGCGTTTGGAGCAGCAGAATTGCGAAAAATTTTTTGCCTTCTCAACCATTTCTTGGCTTCAAACTCCCATATCTCGCGAACGGATTGACCTAACCCAAAAAGTCCTATTGCATCTGAAAGTAGAAACTAGCCCGATTACAGCGGTATGTGTATTTTCTCCCTAGGCCATTCTGGTTAAGCGTTTGGAGCAGCAGAATTGCGAAAAATTTTTTGCCTTCTCAACCATTTCTTGGCTTCAAACTCCCATATCTCGCGAACGGATTGGCCTAACCCAAAAATTCCTATTGCATCTGAAAGTAGAAACTCGCCCGATTACAACGGTGTGTGTATTTTTTCCCTAGGCCATTCTGGTTAAGCGTTTGGAGCAGCAGAATTGCGAAAAATTTTTTGCCTTCTCAACCATTTCTTGGCTTCAAACTCCCATATCTCGCGAACGGATTGACCTAACCCAAAAATTCCTATTGCATCTGAAAGTAGAAACTCGCCCGATTACAACGGTATGTGAATTTTTTCCCTAGGGCATTCTGGTTAAGCGTTTGGAGCAGCAGAAGTGCGAAAAATTTGTTGTCTTTCAACCATTTCTTAGCTTCAAACTCCCATATCTCGCGAACGGATTGACCTAACCCAAAAATTCCTGTTGCATCTAAAAGTAGAAACTAGCCCGATTACAGGGGTATGTGTATTTTCTCCCTAGGCCATTCTGGTTAAGCGTTTGGAGCAGCAGAATTGCGAAAAATTTGTTGTCTTCTCAACCATTTCTTGGCTTCAAACTCCCATATCTCGCGAACGGATTGACCTAACCCAAAAATTCCTATTGCATCTGAAAGTAGAAACTCGCCCGATTACAACGGTATGTGTATTTTCTCCCTAGGCCATTCTGGTTAAGCGTTTCGAGCAGCAGAAGTGCGAAAAATTTGTTGTCTTCTCAACCATTTCTTAGCTTCAAACTCCCATATCTCGCGAACGGATTGACCTAACCCAAAAATTCCTGTTGCATCTGAAAGTAGAAACTCGCCCGATTACAACGGTATGGGTATTTTCTCCCTAGGCCATTCTGGTTAAGCGTTTGGAGCAGCAGAAGTGCGAAAAATTTGTTGTCTTCTCAACCATTTCTTAGCTTCAAACTCCCATATCTCGCGAACGGATTGACCTAACCCAAAAATTCCTGTTGCATCTGAAAGTAGAAACTCGCCCGATTACAACGGTATGTGTATTTTTTCCCTAGGCCATTCTGGTTAAGCGTTTGGAGCAGCAGAATTATGAAAAATTTGTTGTCTTCTCAACCATTTCTTAGTTTCAAAGTCCCATATCTCGCGAATGGATTGACCAAACCCACAAATTCCTGCTGCGTCTGAAAGTAGAAACTAGCCCGATTACAACGGTATGTGTATTTTCTCCCTAGGCCATTCTGGTTAAGCGTTCGGAGCAGCAGAATTGCGAAAAATTTTTTGCCTTCTCAACCATTTCTTGGCTTCAAACTCCCATATCTCACGAACGGATTGACCTCACCCAAAAATTCCTATTGCATCTGAAAGTAGAAACTAGCCCGATTACAACGGTATGTGTATTTTCTCCCTAGGCCATTCTGATTAAGCGTTTGGAGCAGCAGAATTGCGAAAAATTTTTTGCCTTCTCAACCATTTCTTGGCTCAAACTCCCATATCTCGCGAACGGATTGACCTAACCCAAAAATTCCAATTGCATCTGAAAGTAGAAACTCGCCCGATTACAGAGGTATGTGTATTTTTTCCCTAGGCAATTCTGGTTAAGCGTTTGGAGCAGCAGAATTGCGAAAAATTTTTTGCCTTCTCAACCATTTCTTGGCTTCAAACTCCCATACCTCGCGAACGGATTGACCTAACCCAAAAATTCCTATTGCATCTGAAAGTAGAAACTCGCCCGATTACAACGGTGTGTGTATTTTTTCCCTAGGCCATTCTGGTTAAGCGTCTGGAGCAGCAGAATTGCGAAAAATTTTTTGCCTTCTCAACCATTTCTTGGCTTCAAACTCCCATATCTCGCGAACGGATTGACCTCACCCAAAAATTCCTATTGCATCTGAAAGTAGAAACTAGCCCGATTACAACGGTATGTGTATTTTCTCCCTAGGCCATTCTGGTTAAGCGTTTGGAGCAGCAGAATTGCGAAAAATTTTTTGCCTTCTCAACCATTTCTTGGCTCAAACTCCCATATCTCACGAACGGATTGACCTAACCCAAAAATTCCAATTGCATCTGAAAGTAGAAACTCGCCGGATTACAACGGTATGTGTATTTTTTCCCTAGGCCATTCTGGTTAAGCGTTTGGAGCAGCAGAATTGCGAAAAATTTGTTGTCTTCTCAACCATTTCTTAGCTTCGAACTCCCATATCTCGCGAACGGATTGACCTAACCCAAAAATTCCTATTGCACCTGAAAGTAGAAACTCGCCCGATTACAACGGTGTGTGTATTTTATCCCTAGGCCATTCTGGTTAAGCGTTTGGAGCAGCAGAATTGCGAAAAATTTTTTGCCTTCTCAACCATTTCTTGGCCCAAACTTCCATATCTCGCGAACGGATTGACCTAACCCAAAAATTCCAATTGCATCTGAAAGTAGAAACTCGCCCGATTACAACGGTATGTGAATTTTTTCCCTAGGCCATTCTGGTTAAGCGTTTGGAGCAGCAGAATTGCGAAAAATTTATTGCCTTCTCAACCATTTCTTGGATTCAAACTCCCATATCTCGCGAACGGATTGACCTAACCCAAAAATTCCTATTGCATCTGAAAGTAGAAACTAGCCCGATTACAACGGTATGTGTATTTTCTCCCTAGGCCATTCTGGTTAAGCGTTTGGAGGAGCAGAATTGCGAAAAATTTTTTGCCTTCTCAACCATTTCTTAGCTTCAAACTCCCATATCTCGCGAACGGATTGACATAACCCAAAAATTCCTATTGCATCTGAAAGTAGAACCTAGCCCGATTACAACGGTATGTGTATTTTCTCCCTAGGCCATTCTGATTAAGCGTTTGGAGCAGCAGAATTGCGAAAAATTTTTTGCCTTCTCAACCATTTCTTGGCTCAAACTCCCATATCTCGCGAACGGATTGACCTAACCCAAAAATTCCTATTGCATCTGAAAGTAGAAACTCGCCCGATTACAACGGTATGTGTATTTTCTCCCTAGGCCATTCTGGTTAAGCGTTTCGAGCAGCAGAAGTGCGAAAAATTTGTTGTCTTCTCAACCATTTCTTAGCTTCAAACTCCCATATCTCGCGAACGGATTGACCCAACCCAAAAATTCCTGTTGCATCTGAAAGTAGAAACTCGCCCGATTACAACGGTATGGGTATTTTCTCCCTAGGCCATTCTGGTTAAGCGTTCGGAGCAGCAGAATTGCGAAAAATTTTTTGCCTTCTCAACCATTTCTTGGCATCAAACTCCCATATCTCGCGAACGGATTGACCTCACCCAAAAATTCCTATTGCATCTGAAAGTAGAAACTAGCCCGATTACAACGGTATGTGTATTTTCTCCCTAGGCCATTCTGATTAAGCGTTTGGAGCAGCAGAATTGCGAAAAATTTTTTGCCTTCTCAACCATTTCTTGGCTCAAACTCCCATATCTCGCGAACGGATTGACCTAACCCAAAAATTCCAATTGCATCTGAAAGTAGAAACTCGCCCGATTACAGAGGTATGTGTATTTTTTCCCTAGGCAATTCTGGTTAAGCGTTTGGAGCAGCAGAATTGCGAAAAATTTTTTGCCTTCTCAACCATTTCTTGGCTTCAAACTCCCATACCTCGCGAACGGATTGACCTAACCCAAAAATTCCTATTGCATCTGAAAGTAGAAACTCGCCCGATTACAACGGTGTGTGTATTTTTTCCCTAGGCCATTCTGGTTAAGCGTCTGGAGCAGCAGAATTGCGAAAAATTTTTTGCCTTCTCAACCATTTCTTGGCTTCAAACTCCCATATCTCGCGAACGGATTGACCTCACCCAAAAATTCCTATTGCATCTGAAAGTAGAAACTAGCCCGATTACAACGGTATGTGTATTTTCTCCCTAGGCCATTCTGGTTAAGCGTTTGGAGCAGCAGAATTGCGAAAAATTTTTTGCCTTCTCAACCATTTCTTGGCTCAAACTCCCATATCTCACGAACGGATTGACCTAACCCAAAAATTCCAATTGCATCTGAAAGTAGAAACTCGCCGGATTACAACGGTATGTGTATTTTTTCCCTAGGCCATTCTGGTTAAGCGTTTGGAGCAGCAGAATTGCGAAAAATTTGTTGTCTTCTCAACCATTTCTTAGCTTCGAACTCCCATATCTCGCGAACGGATTGACCTAACCCAAAAATTCCTATTGCACCTGAAAGTAGAAACTCGCCCGATTACAACGGTGTGTGTATTTTATCCCTAGGCCATTCTGGTTAAGCGTTTGGAGCAGCAGAATTGCGAAAAATTTTTTGCCTTCTCAACCATTTCTTGGCCCAAACTTCCATATCTCGCGAACGGATTGACCTAACCCAAAAATTCCAATTGCATCTGAAAGTAGAAACTCGCCCGATTACAACGGTATGTGAATTTTTTCCCTAGGCCATTCTGGTTAAGCGTTTGGAGCAGCAGAATTGCGAAAAATTTTTTGCCTTCTCAACCATTTCTTGGATTCAAACTCCCATATCTCGCGAACGGATTGACCTAACCCAAAAATTCCTATTGCATCTGAAAGTAGAAACTAGCCCGATTACAACGGTATGTGTATTTTCTCCCTAGGCCATTCTGGTTAAGCGTTTGGAGCAGCAGAATTGCGAAAAATTTTTTGCCTTCTCAACCATTTCTTAGCTTCAAACTCCCATATCTCGCGAACGGATTGACATAACCCAAAAATTCCTATTGCATCTGAAAGTAGAACCTAGCCCGATTACAACGGTATGTGTATTTTCTCCCTAGGCCATTCTGACTAAGCGTTTGGAGCAGCAGAATTGCGAAAAATTTTTTGCCTTCTCAACCATTTCTTGGCTCAAACTCCCATATCTCGCGAACGGATTGACCTAACCCAAAAATTCCAATTGCATCTGAAAGTAGAAACTCGCCCGATTACAACGGTGTGTGTATTTTTTCCCTAGCCCATTCTGGTTAAGCGTTTGGAGCAGCAGAGTTGCGAAAAATTTGTTGTCTTCTCAACCATTTCTTAGCTTCAAACTCCCATATCTCGCGAACGGATTGACCTAACCCAAAAATTCCTATTGCATCTGAAAGTAGAAACTCGCCCGATGACAACGGTATGTGTATTTTTTCCCTAGGCCATTCTGGTTAAGCGTTTGGAGCAGCAGAATTGCGAAAAATTTTTTGCCTTCTCAACCATTTTTTGGCTCAAACTCCCATATCTCGCGAACGGATTGACCTAACCCAAAAATTCCAATTGCATCTGAAAGTAGAAACTCGCCCGATTACAACGGTGTGTGTATTTTTTCCCTAGGCCACTCTGGTTAAGCGTTTGGAGCAGCAGAATTGCGAAAAATTTTTTGCCTTCTCAACCATTTCTTGGCTTCAAACTCCCATACCTCGCGAACGGATTGACATAACCCAAAAATTCCTATTGCATCTGAAAGTAGAAACTAGCCCGATTACAGGGGTATGTGTATTTTCTCCCTAGGCCATTCTGGTTAAGCGTTTGGAGCAGCAGAATTGCGAAAAATTTGTTGTCTTCTCAACCATTTCTTGGCTTCAAACTCCCATATCTCGCGAACGGATTGACCTAACCCAAAAATTCCTGTTGTGTCTGAAAGTAGAAACTCGCCCGATTACAGCGGTATGTGTATTTTTTCGCTAGCCCATTCTGGTTAAGCGTTTGGAGCAGCAGAATTGCGAAAAATTTGTTGTCTTCTCAACCATTTCTTAGCTTCAAACTCCCATATCTCGCGAACGGATTGACCTAACCCAAAAATTCCTATTGCATCTGAAAGTAGAAACTCGCCCGATGACAACGGTATGTGTATTTTTTCCCTAGGCCATTCTGGTTAAGCGTTTGGAGCAGCAGAATTGCGAAAAATTTTTTGCCTTCTCAACCATTTCTTGGCTTCAAACTCCCATATCTCGCGAACGGATTGACATAACCCAAAAATTCCTATTGCATCTGAAAGTAGAAACTAGCCCGATTACAGGGGTATGTGTATTTTCTCCCTAGCCCATTCTGGTTAAGCGTTTGGAGCAGCAGAATTGCGAAAAATTTGTTGCCTTCTCAACCATATCTTAGCTTCAAACTCCCATATCTCGCGAACGGATTGACCTAACCCAAAAATTCCTGTTGCATCTGAAAGTAGAAACTCGCCCGATTACAACGGTGTGTGTATTTTTTCCATAGGCCATTCTGGTTAAGCGTTTGGAGCAGCAGAATTGCGAAAAATTTATTGCCTTCTCAACCATTTCTTGGCTTCAAACTCCCATATCTCGCGAACGGATTGACCTAACCCAAAAATTCCTATTGCATCTGAAAGTAGAAACTCGCCCGATTACAACGGTATGTGTATTTTCTCCCTAGGCCATTCTGGTTAAGCGTTTGGAGCAGCAGAAGTGCGAAAAATTTGTTGTCTTCTCAACCATTTCTTAGCTTCAAACTCCCATATCTCGCGAACGGATTGACCTAACCCAAAAATTCCTGTTGCATCTGAGAGTAGAAACTCGCCCGATTACAACGGTATGTGTATTTTTTCCCTAGGCCATTCTGGTTAAGCGTTTGGAGCAGCAGAAGTGCGTAAAATTTGTTGTCTTCTCAACCATTTCTTACCTTCAAACTCCCATATCTCGCGAACGGATTGACCAAACCCAAAAATTCCTGCTGCGTTTGAAAGTAGAAACTAGCCCGATTACAACGGTATGTGTATTTTCACCGTAGGCCATTCTGGTTAAGCGTTTGGAGCAGCAGAATTGCGAAAAATTTTTTGCCTTCTCAACCATTTCTTGGATTCAAACTCCCATATCTCGCGAACGGATTGACCTAACCCAAAAATTCCTGTTGTGTCTGAAAGTAGAAACTCGCCCGATTACAGCGGCATGTGTATTTTTTCCCTAGCCCCTTCTGGTTAAGCGTTTGGAGCAGCAGAATGGCGAAAAATTTTTTGCCTTCTCAACCATTTCTTGGCTTCAAACTCCCATATCTCGCGAACGGATTGACCTAACCCAAAAAGTCCTATTGCATCTGAAAGTAGAAACTAGCCCGATTACAGCGGTATGTGTATTTTCTCCCTAGGCCATTCTGGTTAAGCGTTTGGAGCAGCAGAATTGCGAAAAATTTTTTGCCTTCTCAACCATTTCTTGGCTTCAAACTCCCATATCTCGCGAACGGATTGGCCTAACCCGAAAATTCCTATTGCATCTGAAAGTAGAAACTCGCCCGATTACAACGGTGTGTTTTTTTTTTCCCTAGGCCATTCTGGTTAAGCGTTTGGAGCAGCAGAATTGCGAAAAATTTTTTGCCTTCTCAACCATTTCTTGGCTTCAAACTCCCATATCTCGCGAACGGATTGACCTAACCCAAAAATTCCTATTGCATCTGAAAGTAGAAACTCGCCCGATTACAACGGTATGTGAATTTTTTCCCTAGGCCATTCTGGTTAAGCGTTCGGAGCAGCAGAATTGCGAAAAATTTTTTGCCTTCTCAACCATTTCTTGGCATCAAACTCCCATATCTCGCGAACGGATTGACCTCACCCAAAAATTCCTATTGCATCTGAAAGTAGAAACTAGCCCGATTACAACGGTATGTGTATTTTCTCCCTAGGCCATTCTGATTAAGCGTTTGGAGCAGCAGAATTGCGAAAAATTTTTTGCCTTCTCAACCATTTCTTGGCTCAAACTCCCATATCTCGCGAACGGATTGACCTAACCCAAAAATTCCAATTGCATCTGAAAGTAGAAACTCGCCCGATTACAGAGGTATGTGTATTTTTTCCCTAGGCAATTCTGGTTAAGCGTTTGGAGCAGCAGAATTGCGAAAAATTTTTTGCCTTCTCAACCATTTCTTGGCTTCAAACTCCCATACCTCGCGAACGGATTGACCTAACCCAAAAATTCCTATTGCATCTGAAAGTAGAAACTCGCCCGATTACAACGGTGTGTGTATTTTTTCCCTAGGCCATTCTGGTTAAGCGTCTGGAGCAGCAGAATTGCGAAAAATTTTTTGCCTTCTCAACCATTTCTTGGCTTCAAACTCCCATATCTCGCGAACGGATTGACCTCACCCAAAAATTCCTATTGCATCTGAAAGTAGAAACTAGCCCGATTACAACGGTATGTGTATTTTCTCCCTAGGCCATTCTGGTTAAGCGTTTGGAGCAGCAGAATTGCGAAAAATTTGTTGTCTTCTCAACCATTTCTTAGCTTCGAACTCCCATATCTCGCGAACGGATTGACCTAACCCAAAAATTCCTATTGCACCTGAAAGTAGAAACTCGCCTGATTACAACGGTGTGTGTATTTTATCCCTAGGCCATTCTGGTTAAGCGTTTGGAGCAGCAGAATTGCGAAAAATTTTTTGCCTTCTCAACCATTTCTTGGCCCAAACTTCCATATCTCGCGAACGGATTGACCTAACCCAAAAATTCCAATTGCATCTGAAAGTAGAAACTCGCCCGATTACAACGGTATGTGAATTTTTTCCCTAGGCCATTCTGGTTAAGCGTTTGGAGCAGCAGAATTGCGAAAAATTTTTTGCCTTCTCAACCATTTCTTGGATTCAAACTCCCATATCTCGCGAACGGATTGACCTAACCCAAAAATTCTATTGCATCTGAAAGTAGAAACTAGCCCGATTACAACGGTATGTGTATTTTTTCCCTAGGCCATTCTGGTTAAGCGTTTGGAGCGCAGAATTGCGAAAAATTTTTGCCTTCTCACCATTTCTTAGCTTCCAAACTCCCATATCTCGCGAAGCGGATTGACATAACCCAAAAATTCCTATTGCATCTGAAAGTAGAACCTAGCCCGATTACAACGGTATGTGTATTTTCTCCTAGGCCATTCTGACTAAGCGTTTGGAGCAGCAGAATTGCGAACAATTTTTTGCCTTCTCAACCATTTCTTGCTCAAACTCCCATATCTCGCGAACGGATTGACCTAACCCAAAAATTCCAATTGCATCTGAAAGTAGAAACTCGCCCGATTACAACGGTGTGTGTATTTTTTCCCTGAGGCCATTCTGGTTAAGCGTTTGGAGCAGCAGAATTGCGAAAAATTTTTGCCTTCTCAACCATTTCTTGGCTTCAAACTCCCATATCTCGCGAACGGATTGACCTATGCCAAAAATTCCTGTTGTGTCTGAAAGTAGAAACTCGCCCGATTACAGCGGTATGTGTATTTTTTCCTAGCCCCATTCTGGTTAAGCGTTTGGAGCAGCAGGTTGCGACAAATTTGTTGTCTTCTCAACCATTTCTTAGCTTCAAACTCCCATATCTCGCGAACGGATTGACCTAACCAAAAATTCCTATTGCATCTGAAAGTAGAAATCGCCGATGACAACGGTATGTGTATTTTTTCCCTAGGCCATTCTGGGTTAAGCGTTTGGAGCAGCAGAATTGCGAAAAATTTTTTGCCTTCTCAACCATTTTTTGGCTCAAACTCCCATATCTCGCGAACGGATTGACCTAACCCAAAAATTCCAATTGCATCTGAAAGTAGAAACTCGCCCGATACAACGGTGTGTGTATTTTTTCCTAGGCCACTCTGGTTAAGCGTTTGGAAGCAGCAGAATTGCGAAAAATTTTTTGCCTTCTCAACCATTTCTTGGCTTCAAACTCCCATACCTCGCGAACGGAATTGACATAAACCCAAAAATTCCTATTGCATCTGAAAGTAGAAACTAGCCCGAGTACAGGGGTATGTGTATTTTCTCCCTAGGACCATTCTGGTTAAGCGTTTGAGCAGCAGAATTGCGAAAAATTTGGTTGTCTTCTCAACCATTTCTTGGCTTCAAACTCCCATATCTCGCGAACGGATTGACCTAACCCAAAAATTCCTGTTGTGTCTGAAAGTAGATACTCGCCCGATTACAGCGGTATGTGTATTTTTCCCTAGCCCATTCTGGTTAAGCGTTTGGAGCAGCAGAATTGCGAAAAATTTGTTGTCTTCTCAACCATTTCTTAGCTTCAAACTCCCATATCTCGCGAACGGATTGACCTAACCCAAAAATTCCTATTGCATCTGAAAGTAGAAACTCGCCCGATGACAACGGTATGTGTATTTTTTCCCTAGGCCATTCTGTTAAGCGTTTGGAGCAGCAGAATTGCGAAAAAATTTTTGCCTTCTCAACCATTTCTTGGCTTCAAACTCCCATATCTCGCGAACGGATTGACATAACCCAAAAATTCCTATTGCATCTGAAAGTAGAAACTAGCCCGATACAGGGGTATGTGTAATTTCTCCCTAGCCCATTCTGGTTAAGCGTTTGGAGCAGCAGAATTGCGAAAAATTTGTTGCCTTCTCAACCATATCTTAGCTTCAAACTCCCATTCTCGCGAACGGATTGACCTAACCCAACAATTCCTGTTGCATCTGAAAGTAGAAACTCCCCGATTACAACGGTGTGTGTATTTTTCCATAGGCCATTCTGGTTAAGCGTTTGGAGCAGCAGAATTGCGAAAAATTTATTGCCTTCTCAACCATTTCTTGGCTTCAAACTCCCATATCTCGCGAACGGATTGACCTAACCCAAAAATTCCTATTGCATCTGAAAGTAGAAACTCGCCCGATTACAACGGTATGTGTATTTTCTCCCTAGGCCATTCTGGTTAAGCGTTTGGAGCAGCAGAAGTGCGAAAAATTTGTTGTCTTCTCAACCATTTCTTAGCTTCAAACTCCATATCTCGCGAACGATTGACCTAACCCAAAAATTCCTGTTGCATTCTGAGAGTAGAAACTCGCCCGATTACAACGGTATGTGTATTTTTTCCTAGGCCATTCTGGTTAAGCGTTTTGGAGCAGCAGAAGTGCGTAAAATTTGTTGTCTTCTCAACCATTTCTTACCTTCAAACTCCCATATCTCGCGAACGGATGACCAAACCCAAAAATTCCTGCTGCGTTTGAATGTAGAAACTAGCCCGATTACAACGGTATGTGTATTTTCACCGTAGGCCATTCTGGTTAAGCGTTGGAGCAGCAGAATTGCGAAAAATTTTTTGCCTTCTCAACCATTTCTTGGATTCAAACTCCCATATCTCGCGAACGGATTGACCTAACCCAAAATTCCTGTTGTGTCTGAAAGTAGAAACTCGCCCGATTACAGCGGTATGTGTATTTTTTCCCTAGCCCCTTCTGGTTTAAGCGTTGGAGCAGCAGAATTGCGAAAATTTTTTGCCTTCTCAACCATTTCTTGGCTTCAAACTCCCATATCTCGCGAACGGATTGACCTACCCAAAAAGTCCTATTGCATCTGAAAGTAGAAACTAGCCCGATTACAGCGGTATGTGTATTTTCTCCCTAGGCCATTCTGGTAAGGCGTTGAGCAGCAGAATTGCGAAAAATTTTTGCCTTCTCAACCATTTCTTGCTTCAAACTCCCATATCTCGCGAACGGATTGGCCTAACCCGAAAATTCCTATTGCATCTGAAAGTAGAAACTCGCCCGATTACAACGGTGTGTTTTTTTTTCCCTAGGCCATTCTGGTTAAGCGTTTGGAGCAGCAGAATTGCGAAAAATTTTTTGCCTTCTCAACATTTCTTGGCTTCAAACTCCCATATCTCGCGAACGGATTGACCTAACCCAAAAATTCCTATTGCATCTGAAAGTAGAAACTCGCCGATTACAACGTATGTGAAATTTTTTCCCTAGGCCATTCTGGTTAAGCGTTTGGAGCAGCAGAAGTGCGAAAATTTGTTGTCTTTCAACCATTTCTTAGCTTCACACTCCATATCTCGCGAACGATTGACCTAACCCAAAAATTCCTGTTGCATACTAAAAGTAGAAACTAGCCCGATTACAGGGGTATGTGTATTTTCTCCCTAGGCCATTCTGTTTAAGCGTTTGGAGCAGCGAAATTGCGAAAAATTTGTTGTCTTCTCACCATTTCTTGGCTTCAAACTCCATATCTCGCGAACGGATTGACCTAACCCAAAAATTCCTATTGCATCTGAAAGTAGAAACTCGCCCGATTACAACGGTATGTGTATTTTCTCCCTAGGCCATTCTGGTTAAGCGTTTCGAGCAGCAGAAGTGCGAAAAATTTGTGTCTTCTCAACCATTTCTTAGCTTCAAACTCCCATATCTCGCGAACGGATTGACCTAACCCAAAAATTCCTGTTGCATCTGAAAGTATGAAACTCGCCCGATTACAACGGTATGGGTATTTTCTCCCTAGGCCATTCTGGTTAAGCGTTTGGAGCAGCAGAAGTGCGAAAAATTTGTTGTCTTCTCAACATTTCTTAGCTTCAAACTCCATATCTCGCGAACGGATTGACCTAACCCAAAAATTCCTGTTGCATCTGAAAGTAGAAACTCGCCCGATTACAACGGTATGTGTATTTTTTCCCTAGGCCATTCTGGTTAAGCGTTTTGGAGTGCAGCAGAATTATGAAAAATTTGTTGTCTTCTCAACCATTTCTTAGTTTCAAAGTCCCATATCTCGCGAATGGATTGACCAAACCCACAAATTCCTGCTGCGTCTGAAAGTAGAAACTAGCCCGATTACAACGGTATGGTGTATTTTCTCCCTAGGCCATTCTGGTTAAGCGTTCGGAGCAGCAGAATTGCGAAAATTTTTTGCTTTCTCAACCATTTCTTGCTTCAAACCCAATCTCGCGAACGGATTGACCTCACCCAAAAATTCCTATTGCATCTGAAAGTAGAAACTAGCCCGATTACAACGGTATGTGTATTTTCTCCCTAGGCCATTCTGATTAAGCGTTTGGAGCAGCAGAATTGCGAAAAACTTTTTGCCTTCTCAACCATTTCTTGGCTCAAACCCATATCTCGCGAACGGATTGACCTAACCCAAAATTCCAATTTGCATCTGAAAGTAGAAACTCGCCCGATTACAGAGGTATGTGTATTTTTTCCCTAGGCAATTCTGGTTAAGCGTTTGGAGCAGCAGAATTGCGAAAAATTTTTTGCCTTCTCAACCATTTCTTGGCTTCAAACTCCCATACCTCGCGAACGGATTGACCTAACCCAAAATTCCTATTGCATCTGAAAGTAGAAACTCGCCGATTACAACGGGTGTGTGTATTTTTTCCCTAGGCCATTCTTGGTTAAGCGTCTGGAGCAGCAGAATTGCGAAAAATTTTTTGCCTTCTCAACCATTTCTTGGCTTCAAACTCCCATATCTCGCGAACGGATTGACCTCACCCAAAAATTCCTATTGCATCTGAAAGTAGAAACTAGCCCGATTACAACGGTATGTGTATTTCTCTCCGTGTAGGCCATCCTGGTTAAGCGTTTGGAGCAGCAGAATTGCGAAAATTTTTTGCCTTCTCAACCATTTCTTGGCTCAAACTCCCATATCTCACGAACGGATTGACCTAACCAAAAATTTCAATTGCATCTGAAAGTAGAAACTCGCCGGATTACAACGGTAATGTGTATTTTTTCCCTAGCCATTCTGGTTAAGCGTTTGGAGCAGCAGAATTGCGAAAATTTGTTGTCTTCTCACCATTTCTTAGCTTCGAACTCCCATATCTCGCGAACGGATTGACCTAACCCAAAAATTCCTATTGCACCTGAAAGTAGAAACTCGCCCGATTACAACGGTGTGTGTATTTTATCCCTAGGCCATTCTGGTTAAGCGTTTGGAGCAGCAGAATTGCGAAAAATTTTTTGCTTCCTCAACCATTTCTTGGCCCAAACTTCCATATCTCGCGAACGGATTGACCTAACCCAAAAATTCCAATTGCATCTGAAAGTAGAAACTCGCCGATTACAACGGTATGTGAATTTTTTCCCTAGGCCATTCTGGTTAAGCGTTTGGAGCAGCAGAATTGCGAAAATTTTTTGCCTTCTCAACATTTCTTGGATTCAAACTCCCATATCTCGCGAACGGATTGACCTAACCCAAAAATTCCTATTGCATCTGAAAGTAGAAACTAGCCCGATTACAACGGTATGTGTATTTTCTCCTCTAGGCCATTCTGGTTAAGCGTTGGAGGAGCAGAATTGCGAAAAATTTTTGCCTTCTCAACCATTTCTTAGCTTCAAACTCCATATCTCGCGAACGGATTGACATAACCCAAAAATTCCTATTGCATCTGAAAGTAGAACCTAGCCCGATTACAACGGTATGTGTATTTCTCCCTAGGCCATTCTGATTAAGCGTTTGGAGCAGCAGAATTGCGAAAAATTTTTTGCCTTCTCAACCATTTCTTGCTCAAACTCCCATATCTCGCGAACGGATTGACCTAACCCAAAAATTCCTATTGCATCTGAAGTAGAAACTCGCCCGATTACAACGGTATGTGTATTTTCTCCCTAGGCCATTCTGGTTAAGCGTTTCGAGCAGGACAGAAGTGCGAAAAATTCTGTTAGTCTCTTCACCCATTTCTAGCTTCAAACTCCTATATCTCGCGAACGGATTTGACCTAACCCTAAAATTCCTGTTGCATCTGACAAGATCAGAACTCGCTCCGATTACAACGTGTATGGGGTATTTTCTCCAGGCATTCTGGTTAAGCGTTCGGACAGCAGAATTGCGAAATATTTTTAGCTTCTCACCCATTTCTTGGCATCAAAACTCCCATATCTCGCGAACGGATTGACTCACCCAAAAATTCCTATTGCATCTGAAAGTAGAAACTACGCCTGATTACAACGGTATGTGTATTTTCTCCTAGGCCATTCTGATTAGCGTTGGAGCAGCAGACTTGCGAAAAATTTATTTGCCTTCTCAACCATTTCTTGGCTCAAACTCCCAATGTCTCGTCGAACGGATTGACCTAACCCAAAAATTCCAATTGCATCTGAAAGTAGAAACTCGCCGAATACAGAGGTTTGTGTATTTTTTCCTAGGCAATTCCTGGTTAAGCGTTTGGAGAAGCAGAATTGCGGAAAATTTTTTTTTGTCCTTCTAACATTTCATGGCTTCAAACTCCATACCTCGCGAACGGATTGACCCTAACCCAAAAAATTCCTATTCGCATCTGAAAGTAGAAACTCGCCCGATTACAACGGTGTGTGTATTGGTCCCTAGGCCATTCTGGTTAAGCTTCTGGAGCAGCAGATTGCGAAAAATTTTTTGCATCTCAATCCATTTCTTGGCTTCAAACTCCATATCTCGCGAACGGATTGACCTCACCCAAAATTCCTATTGCATCTGAAAGTAGAAAACGAGCCCGATTACAACGGTACTGTGTATTTTCTCACTAGGCCATCTGGTTAAGCGTTTGGAGCAGCAGAATTGCGAAAAATTTTTGCCTTCGCAACCATTTCTGGCTCAAACTCCCATATCTCACGAACGGATTGACCTAACCCAAAAATTCCAATTGGCATCTGAAAGTAGAAACTCGCCGGATTACAACGGTATGTGTATTTTTTCCCTAGGCCATTCTGGTTTAAGCGTTTTGCAAGCAGCAGACATGTACGAAAAATTTGTTGTCTTCTCAACCATTTCTTAGCTTCGAACTCATATCTCGCGAACGGATTGGACCTAACCCAATAATTCCTATTGCACTAGAACGTTGAAACTCGCCCGATTACAACGGTGTGTGTATTTTATCCCTAGGCCATTCCTGGTTAAGCGTTGAGCAGCAGAATGCGACAAATTTTTTGCCTTTCTCAACCGTTCTTGGCCCAACTTCCATATCTCGCGGAACGGATTGACTAACCCAAAAATTCCAATTGCATCTGAAAGTATAACTCGCCCGATTACAACGGTATGTGAATTTTTTCCCTAGGCCATTCTGGGTAAGCGTTTGGAGCAGCACGATTGCGAAACACTTTTTTGCCTTCTCACCCATTTCATTGGATTCAACACTCCATATCTCGCCGAACGGATTGCCATACCAAAAACTTCCTATTTGGCATCTGAAGTAGAAACTAGCCCGATTACAACGGTATGTGTATTTTCTCCCTAGGCCATGCTGGTTAAGCGTTTGGTAGGGCAGCAGACAATTGCGAAAAATTTTTTGCCTTCTCAACCATTTCTTAGCCTTCCAACTCCCATACTCATCGCGAACGGATTGGACATAACCCAAAAATTCTATTGCATCTGAAAGTAGAACTAGCCGTATGTATTAAATACGATCGGGAGGTGGATTTTTCTCCCGTAGGCCGAGTCTGATAGAGCGTTTGGAGCAGGCTAGAATTGCGAAAAAATTTTTTTGCGCTCTCACCACTTCTGGCTCAAACTCCCTATATCTCGCGAACGATTGACGACACCCAAAAATTCCAATGCATCTGTAAGTAGGAAACTCGCCTCGATGTACCAGACGGTGTGTGTATTTTTTGTGCCTAGGCCATTGGCGTGTGTTAAGTCGTGTTGGAGCAGCCGAATTGCGAAGAAATTTTTTGCTGCTTGAGTCGAAGCATTTCTTGTGGCTGTCTCAAACTGCTATATGGTCGCGAACGGAGTAGGCCACCTAACCCGAAAAATTCCTATTGGCATGCTGGATAGCTAGAAAACTCAGCCCTGATGGACAGAGGGTGATGTGTGGTATGTTTCTCCTAGACCATCTGGTTGAAGCGTTTTGGAGCAGGCAGAATGTGCGATAAAATTGTGGTGAGTCTACTCACCTATTGTCGTGGGCGTCTAAAGTCTGCCATATGTCGCGAAGCGGAGGTTGATCCTAGTACCCGAAAATTCCTGTTGTTTCTGAAAGTAGAAACTCGGCCCGATACAGCCGGTATGTGGTATTTTTTCCCTTGCCCATTCTGGTTAAGCGTTTGAGCAGCAGATTTGCGAAAATTTGTTGTCTTCTCAACCATTTCTTAGCTTCAAACTCCAATCTCGCGAACCGGATTGACCTAACCCAAAAATTCCTACTATGCATCTGGAAGAGTAGAAAACTCGCTCGATGACAACGGTCTTGCTGTGTTCTTTTCCCTAGGCCATTCTGGTTAAGCGTTTGGAGCAGCTGCAGATTGCGGAAAAATTTTTTTCTGCTCAACCACTTCTCTTGGCTTCTAATACAGCTCATTCTAGCGAACTGGCTGTGTGACCGTAACCCATAAGAATTCCTATTGCTATGCTGAAAGTATGAATCTCGCCCGATTACAGCGGTATGTGTATCTCACCTCAGGCCATCTTGGTGTAGCGTTTGAAGCAGCTGAATGCGAAAAAATTTTTGCTTCTCAACCATTTCTTGGATTTCGAACTCCCATATCTCGCGACGGATTGCTGACGCTGAACCAGCAAGAATTCCTATGCATCTGGACGAAGTAGAAATCACGCCGATACAGCGGTAAGTGTGTATTTTTTCCCTAGGCCATACCTGTGTTAAGCGTTGGAGCAAGAATTGGCGAACAAATTTTTGCCTTCTCAACCTTTCTTGGATTCAAACTCCCAATCTCGGCGACAGATTCGACCTAACCCAAAAATCCTGTTGTGTCTGAAAGGTACGAAACTCGCCCGATTACAGCGGTATGTGTATTTTTTCCCTCAGCCCCTGTCTGGTGGTAAGCGTTTGGCAGCAGCAGAACGTGCGAAAATTATTTATGCATGTGTCTCACCTATTTCTTCTGGCTTTCAAACGTCCCAATATCTCGCGAACGGATTGACTAACCCAACAAAGTCTATTGCATCTGAACAGTAGAAACTAGGGCCGATTACCAGCGGTATGTGGTATTTTCTCCTAGGCCTTTCTGGTTAAGCGTTGGAGCAGCAGAATTGCAAAATTTTTGCCTTCTCAACCATTTCTTGGCTTCAAACTCCCATATCTCGCGAACGATTGACCTAACCCAAAAATTCTATTGCCATCTGAGAAGAGAAACACGCCCGGATTACAACGGTGTGTGTATTTTTTTTCCCTAGGCCATTCTGGTTAAGCGTTTGAGCAGCAGAATTGCGAAAAACTTTTTTGCCTTCTCTACCATTTCTGCTCAAACTCCATATCTCACGAACGGATTGACCTAACCCAAAAATTCCAATTGCATCTGAAAGTAGAAACTCGCCGGTCGGATTACAACGGTGTATGTGAATTTTTCTCCCTAGGCCATTCCTGGTTAGCGTTTGGAGCAGCAGAATTGCGAAAAATTTGTTCGTCTTCTCAACCATCTTCTTAGCTTCGAACCTCCATATCTCGAGAACGGATTGACCTAACCCAAAATTCCTATTTGCACCTGAAGTAGAAACTCGCCCCGATTACAACGGTGATGTGGATTTATCCCTAGGCCTATGTTCTGGTTAAGCGTTTGGAGCAGCAGGAATTGCGAAAAAATTTTTTTGTCCTCTCAACCATTGCTTGGCCAAACTCCATATCTCGCGACGGATTGGACCTAACCCAAAAATTCCAATTGCATCTGAAAGTAGAAACGCGCCCGATTACAACGGTATGGAATTTTTTCCCTAGGCCATTCGGGTTAAGCGTTTGGAGCAGCAGATGCGAAAAATTTTTTATGCCTGTCTCAGACTCATTTGTCTTGGGATTCAAATCCCATATCTCGCGGACAACGGATGCCTAACCCAGAAAATTCCTATTGCATCTGAAAGTAGAGAACTAGCCGATTACA